>NC_133373.1:6033123-6139598 GCF_049309525.1 Garra rufa | reverse complement strand
CTGAGCATGGTGGGGAGTCGTGTTTCCCGGAGGACAGGTGCGCAGGGGAGTGGAGCGCACCTCACTAGGGGCCCCTGATGAATATTTAAACACCTAATAAGCACTAGTTTTTTTCATGGCAAAGTCAAAAGAGTCATAGCCCCCTGAACTGGCTGGTCACCTGCTGTAGGCTAATAGAGGAGAGATGAGATTACGAGCAATGCAAAAAAAAAAATCTTGTTTTCTAGTAAAAATATTTAAAGCGATAGTTCAACCAAAAATTCAAATTCTGTCATTAAACCCGTAAGACTTTTGTTCATCTTCAGAACACAAATTAAGATATTTTTGATGAAATCCGAGAGCTTTCTGACCCTGCATAGACAGCACCATAACTGACATGTTCAAGGCCCAAAACGGTAGTAAGGACATCATTAAAATTTTCCATGTGACATCAGCAGTGATTGTGATTGTGTTCAAAGAAGATAAAAGTAATGACTTTCTAGAAATGTTTCTGAAAATATTTATTTGATTTATTTTCTATTAATTTTCTATATTAATTTTATTTAAATTGATTTTAGAGAATATTTGTCAAAAACAAAATTTTTGTTAAAAAATTTGGGGTCAGTAAGATTTTTATTTTATATTTACTATTAGCACTATTTTTATTTTAGAATTACTATTATATTCAACGGGGATTCATTAGATTTTTTTTTTTAAAAGTATCAGTACAGGCATTTATAAATTATTTATATTTTAAATAAATGCTGTTTTTTTTTTTTATTCTATTCATCAATGAAGCCATGAAAAAGGTATCTTAGTTTCCAAAAAAAAAAAAAAAAAAATGTTTCAACATAGATAATAAGAAATGTTTCTTGAGTAAATTAGAATGATTTCTGAAGGGTCATGTGACACTGAAGACTCGAGGAATGATGCTGAAAATTTTGATTGGCATCATATGAATAAATTTCTTTTTAAAATATGTGCAGTTAGAAAACTGTTATTTTAAATGACTTTTTTCAGAATAAATGTAGCTTTGATCAGAATTCTTTCCAAAACTTTAAAAGAAGGAAACTTGGTAGTGATTATATTATATTATATTATATTATATTATATTATATTATATTATATTATATTATATTATATTATATTATATTATATTATATTACATTATATTATATTATATTATATTATATTATATTATATTATATTATATTATATTATATTATATTATATTATATTATATTATATTATATTATATTATATTACATTATATTATATTATATTATATTATATTATATGTGATCGTGGACCACAAAACCAGTCATAAGCCAAAAATACCTTGTATGAGTGAAAATTATAGATTTTTTTTATTTTAGGATATTAAGTGAAGATCATGTTCCATGAAGGTATTTTGTAAATGTCCTACCATAAATATATCAAAACTTATTTTTTGATTAGTAATATGCATGGCTAAGAACTTCATTTGGACAACTTTAAAGACAATTTTCTCAATATTTAGATTTTTTTGCACCATCATATTCCAGATTTTCAAATTGTTGTATCTTGGCCAATTATTGTCCTATCCTAACAAACCATACATCAATGGAAAGCTTACTTATTTAATGTATATGTATAAATCAGTTTCCAAAAATCGGCCCTTATGACTGGTTTTGTGGTGCAGAGTCATATATTGTACTATATTATTTTAGGTTCACTTAAAATATATCTTTTGAATACAAGTCTTAATATCTTGAGTAAAATGGTCTTGTTTTAAAAATGTTTAGGTATTTTTATTTAAACAAGCAGAATATACTTATAAAGGTTGAATTATTTATTTTTTCTGTGTAATGGTCATTGATCAGGAAGTCAAGCAGTCTGGCATCATTGTGACTGTTAGAGTTTCAAGCCAGCAGACTGTTCAATGGGCTTAATGGTGGTGGGGTTACACAACGACATCTCAGATTTCTCTGCCCCTCTCCCTCTCCTGCTACTCTACACTCGTCAATCTCCCAATCTACCGATAATCTACAAAATCTCCCAACTGTTTCTTTCCATCACTTTCACAGATGCAAATGAGTGTATGGGGAAGCCTTGTGTTAATGCTCACTCTTGCAAAAACATGATTGGTGGATATCACTGTGACTGCTTTCAAGGATGGGCCGGACAGAACTGTGACATCAGTCAGTATCTCCTCATGCTCCTTTCCTGTCTCCTTTCCTCCGTCTTTAACAGCATACACTATAGTGGCACTCAGGGTTTCCTCTTTGGACACTTGATATCCTGTGGGGCTCTGCACACTGTATATTTTATCTTAGGCTTCACTTACTCCTGCATGCTGGGTTATTGGTCGTACCTCACTCACGTTTGGGCTGATTGTACTAACGCTTCCATCCTCAGCGCACTTACCGAGCTCATTTAATTCGAGTTAATTGCACGTCTTCAGCTGTCCCTTACTGCTGTCCTGATTTCCTCCACTTAGCCGTTGATTAATTGCTTCATTTACTTTGCCCATGACTGCAGATCTCAATGGCTGCCATGGACAGTGCCAGAATGGAGCAACATGCAAGGTATAGTCTTGACAATTCTTAGTTTAATTTAGCATCTCAGTTAATTGTTATTTATATTGAGTGTCGTTTTTGTTTGTGTTTGAGCAGGAGCTGGTTCATGGAGGTTACCACTGTCAGTGTCCTCCAGGTTTTGTGGGCTTGCACTGTGAAGTCTCAAGGAACAAATGTGCCAGCGGTCCTTGTCAAAACGGCGGCCGCTGCCATGTTATTCTGGACAGCTTTGTTTGCGAATGCCCACCGAACTTTGCAGGGATGCTCTGTGAGGTGAGAATCTTTACTGTTTATAGCATTAAAGACATTGCTGTAGTGCAAAACTGCTGCTTTTTTTAGCAGTCAACTTTTTTTTGTCAGTATTGTTTAGCCTGATTGCATGTTTTTTGTTGTTTTGTCCTAGATTTTTTGTTTTGTTTTGTTGTTTTATGCCCAGATATTTAGTATTGTGTTTTTGTTTTGCTTTTTTGTTGTGTTTTGTTTTAAGCCTAGATGTTTGTTTTTTGTTTAGTTTACTTTTACTTTTTTTTGTTTTTGTTTTTCATTTTATGCTGAGATGTTTTTTTTTTATGCCCACATTTTTTTTCGCTTTATGCTGAGATGTTTTTTTATGCCCACATGTTTTTTTGTTTTGTTCTGCCCAGATATTTTTTTTTCTGCCCAGATGTTTTTATTTGTTTTGTTTTATGTCCAGATCTTTTTGTTTCAATTTGTCTTGTTTTTTTAATGTTTAGTTTAGTTTGTTTTTTTGCTTTGTTTTATGCCCAGATGTGTTTGTTTTGTGGCCAGATGTTTTTATTTAGTTTTATTTAGTTTTATCCCTAGATGTTTTATGCCCACTAGGTTTTTTTGTGTTTTGTTTTGCCCAGATCCGTTTAGTTTGGTTTTTGTTTTTCTTTATTTTACTTCGTTTTATGCCCAGATGTGTTTTGTTTTGTGCCCAAATGTTTGTTTTTTGTTTCATGCCCAGATGTTTGTTTTTGTTTTGTTTCATTTAGTTTTGCTTAGTTTTTTGTTCTATCCAGATAATTTGTTTGTTTGTTTTTGTGCCCAGATGTTTTTTTTGTTTTTTGTTTTATGCCTAAAAGTTTTTTAAGTTTAGTTTAATTTGTTCTCTTGCTTTGTTTTGTGGCCAGATGTGTTTTAGTTCATTTTGTTTTGTGCCCAGATGTTTGTATTCTTTGTTTTATGGCCACATTTTTTTTTTTTTGCCCAAAAAAATTTTTGTGCCCAGATGTGTTTAGTTTTTTTTATATAGTTTTGTTTCGTTACACTTTGCTTTTTTTGTCCCCAGATGTTTTTAATTTTTTTGTTTTATGTCCAGATGTTTTTTGTTTTGTTGTGCCCAGATGTGTTTATTTTTGTTTTGTTTATTATTTTTTTGCTTTGCTTTTGTTTGTTTTTGTTTGTTTTGTGCTTGTATTTAAAAAAAATTGCCTTTGCCTTTTTTTTTTTTTACAAAAAGTAGGTAAAGCAGGCAGGAAATGACTGTAATTCAATTTTAGCCAGAATGCATCTGTTGGTTTATAAACATTTAATGAAAACAGCGGGGCTCAGTCTTGATTAACCAATGACATTTAGTACTGCAGATGATCACTTCTCCATTCATACTTCGCTCACAATCTCGTTCGGCACGGCTAAATTGGTCGGCGCCCCCGTCGCCGCGTACATGTATGTTTAAAGCTTTGGTGTAAGGCAGATCAAGCCTGCTATTCGGCCACAGGTGCGCCAGGGTAACTAGAGCAGGGTTTGGGTGGAGGGCTGGAGTATTTTTTCTTCATGTGGCCATTATTGCTGGTCTGGAGCCAGTTGAAGTCTAGTGGCAGGCTAAAGATGGACGTCCTTAGAGGTGCTGGAAGCTGGTCCTGAGCCAGTCTCGGCTTACTGTGCAGACTAAAAATAAGTTGTAGTGAATGAGGCAACTCTTCTCTTGGCCTCCTGGCTGCCTGCCCACAATCAGCCCGGGAAAGAGAAGACCTTGATTTTCACGTTATATTCATGCCTGGCGTGCCATGAGCTCACATTAGACCATACCGTCTTCAATCTCTTGGAGAATTGAGACTATACTAGGGGAGCTTTTGATCTCCAAGAGATGTTTTCAGTGCATGTATTGGTATGCGATAAGATTTGGCTCATTGAACTAAATGTCATTAGAATAAATTAGTGATTTACAAGTTTTAGATGCAGTAAAATGCTCAAACCACTATAAAAGAGATCTTCTAAGATCTGTATCTTAGATTCTTCAGATTCATAATTTAAAATTATGTGATGACCAGTTTTAACTACTAACATACCCCTGTTTGAAACACATCCAACTGGGTTTGTTCTATGGATCCACTACAGATGGCTGATTATCTCTTACATCTGTCTGCTCTAGCAGTTTTATGTATCTTGATACAGTCTGGTTTGCAGACGCCTCTCTTACATCACTGCTTTGTGCAGACATTCGGCTTCTGGTATATACAATGTATATCCCTACTAAAAGGGGTCATAGAAAGCTGGAGAAAACTTCATAAATCGGTAAACATAATCAGAATAGGTGTTTGTAGCAAGTTTATTTTATTTTTATTTTTATTCAAACATTTTGGGTCTGTACATTTTTTAAAATGTTTTTAAGCATCTTATGCTCACCAAGGCAGCTTTTATTTGATCAAAAAATACAGTAAAATTAAAAAAAAAAAAAAGCTTCACAATACTACAATTTTAAAGTGTTAAATAAAAATATTATATTGTGTTTGACTGTCAGTTTAACACATTAATTAAAAAAATTAATTATATAAAAATGAATGCATTTAAAAATACCCTTGACCCATAGAGAATTTGATACAGCATCCTAAATATGTGGCACTCTTGGCAAGAGACGTGATGCAATGGGTAAAGACGTCTGTCTCCTTGTGTCCAAGACCATAGTTAACAAATAGCTCAGACAGAACATGTAAACGTGTCCTAAGTCTACCTCAGACAGATTGGCAAACTCAATTGCAAAATGATAGATTGCTGTGGACTGAAAACCAGTTATTGACTCAAAAAAGCCACTTTTGTATATAATATAATATAATATAATATAATATGTGGACCACAAAACCAGTCATAAGGGTCAGTTTTTTGAAATTGAGATTTATACATTATCTAAAAGCGGAATAAATAAGCATTCCATGATGTATGGTTTGTTAGAATAGGACAATATTTGACCGAGATGCAACTATTTGAAAATCTGTAATCCTAGAGTGCAAAAAAAAATCTAAATATTGAGAAAATCGCTTTTAAAGTTGGCCAAATGAAGTTCTTAGTAATGCATATCACTAATCAAAAATTAAGTTTTAATGCTTTTACAGTAGAAAATGTACAAAATATCTTCATGGAACATGATCTTTACTTAATATCCTATTTTTGGCATTAAAGAAAAATCTATCATTTTGACCCATACAATGTATTGTTTACCATTGCTACTAATATACCAGTGCTACTTAAGACTGATTTTGTGGTCCAGGGTCACATATAATATAACATTTGTTGGTCCCAACACAGAGCCATTTATTATTTTAATAAATGATATGAAATTATGTAAAGTTTATATTAAATATGTTAACTTTTTAAATGAATTATGAGTTTCTATGCAAATTACAAATTAATTTCTAAGAATATTTACCAGAACAAGGCCAAGTCGAGGTAGATGGAGAACTAGATGTGCGAAAGTGTTCCTCGTCCCAGTTGAATATGCTTTGTAAGAGCGGAAGGATGTCTAAATTTAGCTGCACAGTTTGTTTTGATTGGTCTCTTGTGTGAGTATAATGGTGCTGTCTCCTTTAGCTGTAGGCTTATGGGATCCACAGCTTACCTGACTGTTTATCACTATAGTTTAAGTTGACTGGCCTGACTCATTCCCTGTCTCATTTGAAGGTGGAAAGCCTGTCTCACCCAAACCCTTGTGAGCCGAACCCCTGTCAGAATAAGGCTTTGTGCTACGGCCTGCCAGGTGACTTCTACTGCGCCTGTCCTGAAGACTACGAGGGCAAGACTTGTGAAAACCGCAAGGACCACTGCAAGACAGCCCCTTGCCAAGGTACTGGCCTTCCAGTTCAGTTGCCAACAGAGATGACCTGCTTTTGTCCAACAGCCGTCTGATCTTATTCCTGCTTGTCTTGTTTTCTCTTTCCCAGTGATTGACAGCTGTACGATTGCTGTGGCGAGTAACAGCTCAGATGGGGGAGTGAGACAGATCAACTCTAACGTGTGTGGTCCTCGTGGACGCTGTATCAGCCAGCCAGGCGGCAACTTCACCTGCACCTGCGAGCTCGGCTTTACGGGAACCTACTGCCACGAGAGTGAGTCATTCTTACGGTTTCACCATTTTCTCTTTGTTAATCGTGTTCCTGTGACGCCTATTCATCTTTGTTTGTTCGCTTCTCGTCCTTACATAGTAGATGGGTAATTGATATGACATTTTAAGCTATTTCAGCAGATCCTTGTGCTGTGAAACAATTTTTAACCCTTAAACTGTCACCTCCATTTTTGAACATAGATGTGAAAGGGCACTATCCAAACTTAAATTGTTATAATTCATGAAAAAATACATTTTCTAATATGATTTTGAAGTACCATTTACATGGTAAAGCAAAGTCAGATTTTAAAATGGGTTGCAAAGAATGAATTTTGAGGTTTACAGGGTTCCCACGGGGTTTGGAAAAGTATGTAATTTGATTTGAGTGTTTTCCAAGTCTGGAAAAGTATGGGGGAAAAAGCTGAGTATGGAAAAATATTTGTTTCCAGACTTTTGCCCCTATTTAGTTTTTATAATAAAAAATTAAGAATTTAATGTAAATAAATTGATCAAGGTGCAAATTTTCATTATGCCAAAAGCAGGTTATGAGCATTGTAGGTGTCTTCTCACTATGTTCTTAGCACTTGATTAAATAGCCTTAAGGACCTTTGCAAAAATAAAAAATATACAGACTTTTATGTGCGCACGAGAAACTATTAAACAACATATAGGACAATGCACACTGATCCACCATCGGCCAGTTTCTTGGCTGCCACAGACTATGCATTAAAGAGACTTAAGACCTTAAAAAATGGCATACTGGCCTAATGAAAGCCAAATTTTAAATACTTTTTTTACAGTAACAGTCTTTTTTATAGATCCTGGAACTTGGCAAATTTTATGCCATCAGTCTATTTCGTGACATGGTTTTTTCGCCGCTACAGAGGATGTGTTAAATTGAACATCAGTCCTTGATATTAAAGGTAATACAATAAGAAAAGCCCAATTTGAGCAAGTAGATCTCTGTTAATTCATGTGCATCCATGCTCTAGTTTTGTTCATAGTAATGCACAAAGGAAATGGGTTATATAAATCTGGAAGTTGCAATGCATAAGCATGCAAAAAAATTCCATGCACATGTGAAGAGTTTCTCGAGGGCATAAAGAAGTTTCTTGTGTGCATGTAAAAGTCTGAGAAAACTGAGAAACTGAGAAAACTGAGAACTGAGAAAATCAATGAAAAAAAACTACAAACTAAATAAATAAATGTACAGATATGTATAATATAAATAAATGTACAGATATAAATGTACAATATCTGTACCAAATATAAAGCTAAAAATAATTCTCTATGAGCCATTTATGTTAAATATAGTCTGAAAATCTACTGAGAGGTTTGGAAATTTGAATCTGGAAAGTATAGAATTTTGAAATGGAAACAAATGGAACCCTGGGTTTAAAACTTTCAGTTGATATATAATTTATGATCATTTAAAAAACATGATAGGGAAAGAGGCAACGAAAAAAGACTTTTGGTGATGAAGGTCAGAATTCCTGTTATGATGTAGATTTTTGAAGTCACTCTTAAATAATAAAAAAATAATAATTAATCTATTACTGTTCCTACATAATTTGTAACAAAAAGCTGTGGTAAAATATCTATTTAGGAGTCTTAGACTTAACCTAAACCAAAATATTATATAAAAAAATCCAAATAGTGTCTTGGGAATCAATGGAAGCAGTAACATCTGACCAAAGTTCAGTACAAAGTTCACATAATCAATCTGATTTGATTAAGGACCTAAAAATAGTGCAGAAACGTACTTCATGATGTTTATTTAATTGTATGTATGTTAAAAAAATGGTTCATTTCCAATTTTAATATTAGATTTTGGACTCAGTTCAGTGTGTTCTTTTGAACCCCATTGTATCCTAAAATCTTGATGCTCATTGAAATATTTATATTGACTACCCAGATGTAAATGACTGCGTGAGCAATCCGTGTCGAAACGGAGGCACCTGTATCGATGGGATCAGCTCTTTCCAATGTTTCTGTCCGGATGGCTGGGAGGGTGACCTCTGCGACCTCAGTGAGTGTTCTCCTTCATCTTCCTCATCATCTTAATGATCTTTACATTCAGTATCTTATTTTTTCACTTGTGTTTCTGCGCTCAGATGTGAACGAGTGCAGTCGGAGCCCCTGTAAGAACGGCGGCCACTGTGTGGACCTGGTCAATGACTTCTACTGTGAATGTGCCAATGGCTGGAAAGGAAAGACCTGTCATTCACGTGAGTTAGCTCTCCTTGTTTAATGTTATCGTACTTCCTCTTTTTCTGTTATATAGTTTAACTGCATATTTTAACTGACTGAGTTTGAGTAATTTTGTGTGTGTTATTAGGTGAAAGTCAATGTGATGCCACCACATGCAGTAATGGAGGGACCTGCTATGACCACGGAGACGCTTTCCGCTGCGCCTGCCCTCCTGGATGGGGAGGAAGTACATGCAACACAGGTGAGCAGACTTCAGTGAAAGTCTATTTTTTATACTTTATTTACAGTAGGGTTTCTTAGACTTTTTTGAATTAGAAACACATTTCATAAAGCCCCTCACTTGCATAAAGCATTGCAAATTTTATAATCAAATCAGTAATCATTCCCAATGCCCTTTTTAGACCGTTTTAAATTGTATTGTGGTTGCTGATTTAATTAAATATATGAATGGTCCTTCATTCATTCTGGATTTTTTTTTCTTATTTTTATATGCATTTATATTTCTATATTTATTTTATTATTGGTTCTTAATTTGGTTCAGAGATTAAAGTAGTTTAAAAACATTTTTGAAAAATGTAATTAAACTTTTTTTAAATGCCTATATAGAAAATAATCCAAAATAGTTTTTCAAATAAATAAATGCCACATACATTTATGAATAATATGCATATATGTGTCTTAAGTAGCACAGGTATATTTGTAGACATAGCCAAAAATACATTGTGTGGGTCAAAATTATCAATTTTTCTTTTACGCCAAAATCAATATTAAGTGAAGATCATGTTCCATGAAGATATTTTGTAAATTTCCCACTGTAATTATATCAAAACTTATTTTTTGATTAGTGTTATGCATTGCTAGGAATTTCATTTGGACAAATTTAAAGGCGATTTTCTCAATATTTAGATTTTTTGCACCCTCAGATTCCAGTTTTTAAATAGTTTTATCTCTGCCAGATATTGTCCTATAGAAGGCTTATTTATTCCTCTTTTAGATGATGTATAAATCTGAGTTTCAAAAAATTGACCCTTATGACTGGTTTTGTGGTTCAGGGTCACATATAATTAGTATTATACTTATTTTCAGTTTCTGTTTTTATTGTATCATGGTTGCTTTTTTAATTTAACAAAGTTTTTTTGGGGCTTCAAATCAAATATTGTGATTCATTTTGGAGCTGGTTTATTTGATTCAAGACGTGAAACCTTTCAGAATGCAATTTTAGTTGAAAATGAAATTTGTTTTTAAATGTCTATACAGAAAATTAATGCAAAAGTATTTGCTTTTTTATTTAGTAACATATTCTGACATTTTCTGCAGGCCTTCTAGCTATGGCCCTGAGGGATCCTAATTTAAGATATACTATTCTACAGACTTTCTAACTTTTCCATTTTGTTTTTCTGCTTCAGCAAAGAACAGCACTTGCGCGTCCAGCCCATGCCTGAACGGAGGAACTTGCGTGGGTGGTGGTGACACGTTCACCTGCATCTGTAAAGACGGCTGGGAGGGGCCCACCTGCGCTCAGAGTGAGTGAATTCCCCCATTCACAATTTAGCTGCCAGTGCATGTCTGCATACCACTGAAAGCAAACATCACGATCCACAAACGTGTTAAATTACATCTGATCGATGCGCAAACGTCTCACATTGACTCTCCCTTTTGATTCCTTCCAGACATCAACGACTGCAATCCTCACCCCTGGTAAGAAGACCTACGTGGCTCTGCAGTTGTTCCATCTTTTTATTTACTCTATTCTGCCCCGGGACGCCAGTAGATCTCTTGTGCCCTCTATTTGGGCCGACCCTCCCTTTCCCTGTACAACATAGATGGCTAGGAATAACCCTTCTAATGTGGCTTTCTGCCCTATTCCACCCTGTTGTTCCTGCCCCACTAACCCCCTATTCTCTGCGAGCGGATGCACCGAGGGGAGGGTTTGAGGGGGAACGCTGGTTGTAAAGACTGGAGAAGATGTCCCTAAATCACCCCTAAATCCGACAGCTCAGGAGACCCCGGGCTGGTTTTAATGGAGACCACAATAGAGCCGATGGCCCTAAAAGAGCACCCCCAGCGGTGAGGGGAGGAGGGGATGGACAGGCTCTTTTTCTCCCAGCCTGCTCTGTCCTCCTGCCTTTCTTCATCGCTGACCTGGGAGCAAGGGATTTGGGAGGTGGGGCGGGGATTGGGGGTGGGGATCCCAGCAAGAAGCCACTGTGGGGATTTGCATCTGAAAGGTGCCGCTATCCCGCATCTCACTTCGTCCACTCTTCTCTTCCCCCTTTTTTCCTGCCTTTCCTCTTCTATGCATGCATATTGGAAGTATTATGTCAATCACTGGCGAAGGTGTCTCTTTGGGCTGATAACCTCATTGTCCTCGCGTCTCCTTGCAGCTACAATGGAGGAATCTGCGTGGACGGGGTGAACTGGTTCCGCTGTGAATGCGCCCCTGGATTCGCTGGACCCGACTGTCGTATCAGTGAGTATCTCGAGGAGGAAAGAATAGGGATGCATAGAAAGAGGGTGTTGGTGGATTACCGAGCATCCCGTGCCCTTTGACCTCCTCAGAGGTCAGAGGTTAGCCATGGCTCACAAACAGACAGAAGAGATAAATTATTCAACCAGTGGAAAAATTCCTCTCCTTGTGTCCATTGACTTACTCTTTAAGGATTCCATGCATTTCCCCGGCCTCATTTTCCGAGGTGCAGCCATGGGAACACCATCAATCCTGATGCTTTATGGATTGATTTCAAACCTCAGTTTTAGCTTTCCTAACCGTTTGACATTTCTGCCCTAGACAGTAGTTGTATTGATGCGAATGCATGTTCTTTTTGCTTCACCAGATATTGATGAGTGCCAGTCATCACCCTGCGCCTACGGTGCCACCTGTGTGGATGAGATCAATGGCTTCCGCTGTGTCTGCCCGCTTGGTCGCACCGGACCTCAATGCCAAGAGTGTAAGGGTTATTGTTTAATCATTAAAACAGTCAATCTCTTTTCTTCTCTCAGCTTGCTGGTATTGAGAAATGGACCTTAAGGACCCCATGAAATGTGCTTTCCCTATTATTTAAAAGTGAGAGCCTTAAAAATAGCCAGAATGGTTTGTTTACCTCACTGCCATGAACATTATTTCTGCTTGTTAGTCTGCAACATTCTGTCTACAGGGACAAATATCTCACTAGATCTCTCTAGCGCTGTTCTTTTTAAATGCATATACTACTCCAACAAACATTTAGAGTTAGTACGATTTTTAAAACGTTTTGAAAGAGTCTTTTATGCTCACCAATGCACGGTTTATTTGATAAAAATACAGTAAAATAATAATATTTTTTAAATATTTCTAGGGCTGCCCTCGACTAAAGATTTTTTTGGTTGACTAGTTGTCGTTCATTTTAAGCATTAGTCAACTATTAGTCGCATGTTTATTAATTAACCATATAAATCATAATAATGAGCCTTTAATTGCCTAATAAGCGCTCCAGCGCATACAAAAAAAGCTTGCCACAGCGCACTGGCAGATATTATAATTATGAATGTGCCAGGGAAAAACAGCAAGGAGATTGCATTAACATTTTTATAATTTATTGATAAACTAGTGCTTTCTTTTGTTTTCGGTTTAAGAGATGCCTGTATGCATGTTTAATACGGATTACATAATCTGAGAATATTTCAAATAGAATATTTCTATTTGAATTGGTTTATTTAAAAGTAGACATTTCACTCTCTATAGACATATTTTTCATGTCTGTAAGGCAAGTATACACAGAGTTTCGGGCTCAAGTTCACAAAGACGCGGAAAGCGCATCCTGTTTGCTTTCATTATTTTAAAAAAGCACAACGTTTTGTTGTTGTTCTGAGTGCACACAAATAAACGCAGTGTCTTTGCAGATTCGAAATATATTACTCTTATCTGTAGGACTGAAAATGATGGAGTATTTTAAGTGCAAGTGACCACACTGGTGCCTCCATCTCTATCTATTTTTCTAGGTTAATATTAGATTGAGCTGCCATGTAAAGTTGCTACAACAAAAGCCATATTTGAGGTTGATGAACAATAGGTGAGCATTTTGATGTCCTGCCCAATGTACTATATAACCACATAGACCAGCCATTAATGATCCTAAGACGTGAACGACATGCAAGGCAGACGGCATCGTTCGCAGAAGCATTGACCTGGCATCATGTGACTTAGATCATTCCAGACAGGAAAGGGATCTGCTTCTAAATTAGAATTGGCCCCAGTCTTACGGTGTTTGTGTTTGTGTTGTGGCGCAGTCATTGGCATTGGGAAGACATGTCACTATGCTGGACTTCAGTTCCCGCATGGCAGTCGCTGGGAGGAAGAATGCAACACTTGTCAATGTGTCAACGGCAAAGTGGAGTGCACCAAGGTAAGTGTCTGGAAAAAAACAAGTGTTTTTTTTTCTATTTATATAAATAAATTAATGTGTTCGTGACACTTTCTCAGGTGGTGTGTGGCCGGCGGCCGTGCCTGTTGCCAGGGACGCCAGGGCGAGAGCTTCACTCCTGTCCAGGAGGTCGTGAATGCCTGGAGCACAACTTCCTGACATGCCTCTCTCCCCCTTGCCACCAGTGGGGGTTTTGCTCAAGCCCCGAAGCCGCCCCAACCCTCCAAACCAAATGTGAGCCCAACTCTGTCTATCTGGACAAGAGCTGTGCTCGCATCACCCTTATTTTCAACAGGGACAAATTACCCACAGTAAGTAATGACCTTTAAATAGTTGTTTTAGTCAATTACACAAAAGCCCTGTGGTGGTACCTTGGTACAATCATGGTATTAGATGGTAATACCAACTTAAAACTATTTTTGAATTTTTCAAAGCCTAGTAAGTATTGTTCACAGACACAGAGATTTACCTAAAATTTTACCAAACTGATTAATCACTGAAATTAAATCATGTTTTCATGTTATATTTTGTAACATTGTCTTTGTTTCATTTTTGTACTACAAACTTTTTTCTCATCCAATATATTGAGGAGGCACTGCCTTCCTTGTCTTCTAGAAAAGACTTATTTTAAATGGCAAAACTGTCTCAATATTATCGTGTTCACATGACGATATGAAAAGATATAGGTCTTTCAGGTAAAAAATTTAGATTTTTAAAATATTCTAACATTGTAACATAAAAGTTGTATTTTGGGCTATTATGCTTTGACACAGTATCTGTCAAACGAACCAAACCCAAAAGCAGAATATGGCTTTCGTGGCATGTTTCAAAGCGAAGCATGCACTCCGTTCAAGCGATCAGCTCGTGATCCGGTGTTTTCCGTGCCTCAGAACGGCTCTGTTTACAGTGAATGAATGCTGTGAACTCGTTTATTGCATGTGCTGTGAGTTTTCTCCAAGTCTTTATTAGTCTTTTTTTTTTTTTTTAAATATTGCAATAAATATCGTATCATGGACTTCATATTGCAATATTATTGTATAGTGAGATTTTGATATTGTTACATCCCAATATTACTGTTTTTAATGTAGTTTTGATACAGAATGGTGCTGTTTTCTGAAGTACTTATCTAAATATGCATTGTGCCTTATAGGGAACGACAGTGGAGAACGTCTGCTCAGAGCTGAGGTATATGCCTTCCACGCGAAGCCTGGCGAAAGATCACATGCTGTTGGTTCTTTGTGACCTCTCCTACAAAAACCAGGACGCAGTAGAGGTGGCCATCGTAAGTACATTTTGAAGACCCTCGCTTTGTGCACCTACATTTTAAATTCATGAGTCCCTTGCATGCCTGTTCCCATCGCACAGCAGTGTTGTGCGGGCCCCTAAGATCTATTGGAATAGAAAGTGGAATAGAAAGTCAAAACCATGGGGGTCCTGGATACTCATCGCACAAATCTGTTAATGGATGCAAATTTGATTTCCTCACCGAGTCGAGCGCAGTTCCTCGAAATGCCCGGACGCCCAGAGCAATGCCAACCGGCTCCCTCTTCAAACCAACCCATTATGTTGTAATGAGATTCAGTTGACTGACCAGCAACGGGCCGTACTGCATTGCAGCATTCCCTCTACCCACACGGAGAGCGCTGGAACCGGGCTTCAGCGCATCTCACACAGACTTAGAATGTACACTTTTGTCTTCAGACAAAAAAGATGTTGCATAGCCAAATAAGCTTGAAATAATCCTTGAAATAACAAAAAAACAATCTCGGGTAATGATATGAAAATTAATATCTTTGTGCCGCCAGGCCTGTTTTGTGTAATTTGAAGCCGCATTTCCTGCGCTCAATGAAACATTTTGCCTTACGGAAGTTACTTACAAATGGTGGTTGCCTACAAATGCATCCTTTATCCTCGATCAGATTACACTAAATCCCTGCAATGTTATAACAAGTCACTAACTGAAGGCCCCTGTTTAACTGTCCTGACTCATTAAAATGGAACCTGTAGGCAGGAACTTTAAACAGCTGCAGGTTTTTGCATGTTGAAAACAGAATAGAGTTGAAATGACTGAGTCAACTGCTTTTCGGATAAAGGCTGCTCTCGTTTTAGATATTTTACTGATTGATTACAGCTCTCTCTTTTTTGTTCTCACACCAAAATTGGACTCCTTTGGGGTCTGATAGAACAAATTGAAAACATCTTGGTGACAAAGCAGGAGAATTTTCAGCAACAATAGGGAAAACATTACAGAAAACCAAACATTCAGGTTTACAAAACATACAGTGCACAGCATAAATTAGTACACCCTCTTTGAAACCTAAAGGAAAAAGTTCACTTCCAGAACAAAAATTTACAGATGTGTACTCACCCCCTTGTCAACCTAGATGTTCATGTCTTTCTTTCTTCAATCGTAAAGAAACTGTTTTTTGAGATTTTTCTCCATATAGTGGACTTCTATGGTGCTTTTGTTTTTTTATTACAATTTATATACTTTTTAACCTCAAATGCTCGTCTTGTCTTGCAAGTCAAGCGCATGTTCAGTCTTGAACCGGAAAAAACAGAGTTCAGACAGAGCAAGACAAGCTGAGTGTTTGAGATTAAAAAGTATATAAATTGTAACTTTTCATAAAGATAAGACCCTTCTTCCTCGGCTGGGATCATTTACAACCACATTTGGGATCGTTTGAAGCCGTATTTAAACTCCATTTTGGAAGTTCAAACTCGGGGCACCATAGAAGTTCACTTTAATGGAGAGAAATGTTTTACTCAAAATAAATAATATTCTTATTTGACTTATTTGACTAATGACTGAAGAAAGAAAGACATGAACATCTTGGATGACAAGGGGGTGAGTAACATTATCTGTGAATTTTTGTTCTGGAAGTGAACTTGTCTCTTAACAAATTCAGCAATTACTCTTTACTTAGATGATATGTTCAGGTTCTTTAGAAATATTATATTCCAGCAAGTCTGTTTGATCAGTTACAAAGAACAATGTTAAAATTAGTAAGGAAAATACAATTTTCTTATCAAAGTGATAAAATGTTGTGTTGCAAAAATAATTACACCCTCCTGAAAGTTACTAAATAAAATGAAAAAAAAAAAAATGTTGGTGTAATTTTAAGGCACGTTTTGATCAACAGGTAGGTATGTTGAATCAAAACTGTTAAAGATAACCCATTTCTTGACAATTAAAAGTGTTACTGAATCATACTCAGACTTGATGCTGACAACAGTGAGCAGTACTCATTTATGCTATGCACTGTAAAACTGGATGTAGAAGATCAACTATTACAGGATTGTCAGTGGTTTTTACTTGGAAACCTGTCTTGCATGTCTGGGATGCAATCTAATATCTCTTTAATTTCTCCTGCAGTCATTCCAGCAGGATGAGCAGCCTAACCACAGTCAGATCCAGGAGGCAGCTAGTACCATCGTCAGCACGCTGTCCAAGCGCCACAACAGCACCGTCATGCTTGCCGTCATCGAGGTCAAAGTGGAGATGCCGGTCATGTCCCAGCCAGTGGGTGAGTAGAGCAAGGGCCAACTGGCCTCAAGGCTAAAGTCAGCCTTCATCCCCCGACCGAGTTTCCCGTCTCCACCAATTAGTGCAGCGTAAATGTCTTTGAGTCACAGGAGGAAGGGTACGGAGAGGATCCAGCAGTTGTGGGCAGGAGGCCATAAACCTGTGTGACAGTCATATAACTCCTCCACAGTCATCTGTCGCACCACAGTAATACATTAACGACAGTGATGGGACAAACTTAATGATTTTTCTGTTAAGGCAATTAGAAATGGGTTTAAAAATAGGAGTAATATTTGAAACCAATAGGAATTCAAAAAATTTGCTCTCTTTCTCCTTCATTTTGATTCTCTAATGTTATGGCCAATATTAAACAAAATATATACTATTTTGTCTAATAAAAAAAATCTAAAATAATTGTTGTCAGTAGCTAATGAATGAGCTTAGGAATAATTTATATACTTATTTTAGTGTGTTTATTGTGTATATAGTTTGATTTGCAGGCCAAATCAATGTTTAAGTGGCTTCTGAGTTTAAGAATAATTTATATAATTATTTTAGTGTTTATTGTATTTATTATTGTGTATACAAAGTAGTGTGTTTGTATTATATTATATTATATTATATTATATTATTATCAAAAAAAATTATGGATTGAGTACCCACAATTAAAGTAAAAGTAATTGAAATATCTAATATTTAAATTCAGTTTTTTTTTTTTTTAAGGCCAATACTGATAAGATGATGCTATTTTTGTTTAATGTTATGGCCGATATTACAAAATATATGCTATTTTGTCTAATAAAAAAATCTAAAATAATTATCGTCAATAGCTAATGAATGTTTAAGTGGCTTCTGATCTTAAAAATAATTTATACATTGAATTTATATAATTATTTATATTATAGTGTTTATTATATTATTGTGAATACAAAATAGTGTTATTATATTATAAAATATAATATATTACAAAATATATACTATTTACTAAAATAATTCTGGTCAATAGCTAATGAATGTTTAAGTGGCTTCTAAGCTTAAAAATAATTTATATAATTATTTCTGCTTTTTTATTGTGTATAGAAAAGTAGTGTGTTTATATTATTTTATATTATATTATATTTTTTGTCTAATAAAACAAATTAAAAATATTCTTGTCAATAGCTAATGAATGTTCTTCTGATCTTCATGCTTCTGGCTTCTGATCCTAAAAATAATTTATACATTGAATTTATATAATTATATAATTATTTTAGAGTGTATATATTATATTATATTATATTATATTATATTATTATGTGCACACTGTTTTGTCTCAGATAATATTGAAAAATTAATGGATTGAGTGATAAGATGATGATTATTTCTTTTTAATGTTATGGCCGAAATGACAAAATATATACCATATAAATTTTTTTAAGTGACTTTTGTTTTTAAAAATAATATATACATTTTATACAATTTATATAAATATAATGAATTTATAGTTTAATCTATTTGTGGTAGACAAAATTGTTTACATATATTTATATTATACATACACAGCATCTTATTTTATTTTATGTATAAATTACCATTTTATATGATCAATTAATAGTATCAAAAATTTGGTACAAAGAGTGTCCTGAAATAGTATTAAAAAAAATAGCTAGTTTCAACAATTACCTTTTCAGTGCCAGACAATTAAAATGTCCATTGGCCATTACTGATAAATTAAGTAGAGATGCTCCGATCATCATTTTTGGGGCCGATCACCGATTACCGATCACCAAGATCATGATCTGCCGATCACTGCCGGTCACAGAATGGTAGGGCAATGGGAATCTTTGATCTATAATCTAGCAGAGTTTGCACCATTTGTAGAAATGAAACTAACTGTAAATTAACTATATTGAAAAAAAAACTGTAGAAATAGGCTACAGTCAAGATCTTGAAGAACCACCAAGTTAGGGTTGTAGACGATTGTATCATGTATCGATGATAGTTAGAGAGATCGCCAGTTGCTGATGCTGGTCCTTTGCTGGTTTATGCTGGTCATGTTGCTGGTCAAGGACCAGCATAAACCAGCAAAGGACCAGCATTAACCAGCTAAAACCAGCATCCCAGCACCAAAACATACCTAACCAGCATATGCTGTTTTTTTTCAGCAAGACGATTATTATTATTATCCGTAAAAAAGGCGCCTAACTTTAGCGATGCAGTGCAGAGAGTCGGTTCTAGGATGCTTCAGAAACTTGTCGTGATATAAACACACGCATAGAGTGGCCACGTCGCCTTAACGCGCCGCATGGGGAAGAGATCTATTTATATTAAAGTGCACCTCGCACTAGACTAGGCTATGTTCTTTGCTTGTTATTTGTAGCTGCTTTTTAAGATGATGTACTGTAAGGATTATATTATCCAGCATTGCAGTCATTAGGATAAAGGTAGTAAAATGTGGTTTAGGCTGAATTAAATAAGATATATCAGAATCTGTCTGTATAAAGGAAACATAAACATTCACCTCAGTAACATCTATATGCGTTCATTAGAATTACGATGCGATAAAATGGCGCTAAACATACGCACGTGAATTACACGCGCACCGTTTCTCCTCATTCTATATGAACTGAACTACAGCATGAACTAATGACAACAATCAGACATACAGCGGTAACATTATTGCAATATGACGGCTATAGAAAGATACATTCATTTACATTCAAGCACGCACATTTACCACTCACTGAAGATAGCAGAGAATGAAACCGAAAGTAGGTCTGCTCAATTTTGGCAAAAATCATAATCACGATTATTTTGGTCAATATTGTAATCACGATTATTTAAACGATTATGACAGGCTCCAAAACTTTACATAGTGATTAATTTAAAGATAGCAATTCAGCGAGAAAAAGATACAAATAAAACAAACAGTGCTTTAAAAATGCTGAATACTTTTATGCAAGTCTAAAGTAGTCTAACAATACTACAGAAATTGAATTTGAATGTAAAATAAAACAATGTCTTCACTCTAATAGTTAAACATGCTTTGTTTCTTATTAAAACTAAAAACGTCCTTCATTCAAGAGCAGTGAGTAATGTTTCTTTTATAAAACGTATTTTTACGTTTTATTCATATTAGGCACAGAGACGCCAAAAGGAATATTATGTGTTGCCGCTTTAACCACACGGACCCATTATACTGTTACGCACGGATTTTCATTCTCAACTGTTTGTTCATTTAAGACATAACTGACAAGAGTTTACATGAATAATCACCAAGCCCCTCATTTTGAAATATTTTTGCGTGTATTTGACCGTTTAGGTGCGCACCTTGAGCTAAAAGATAACTTTCATGTCCGTGTTCCGCTCCGTCTCTGACCTCATTAACAAAGGACAGCGCAAGTTTTCTTACGTGCTATTATAAACACAACATCAAAGAAACATTAATAAATCAATCACGTCCCATTTTATGAAAGCCACCTTACATGATTTAGCTGATTTGCATGTGAAATTTGGCTTTTATGGAGGAGCGAAAGCGCACCACTGGTAAAAGGGCAGAATGGGGCGCAATAATTGTTTCATCTCGATTACTGCATTTTCATGATCGTTTGAAGCAGAAATCGAAATCCAAACCGAATTTCGATTAATTGCACAGCCCTAACCGAAAGTAAACTTAAACTTCTCCGCCAAAACTAGTCAGCGCTCTGTACACGACTTAGTCACATGCCCAATAACAAGACGTACCCTTACAAAACTAATAAAGAATTTAGTATTTATGTTGCATGTTGCCACTGGTAAGCTCCGCTCTGCTGTTGTTTACCTGTGCGCCGTGCATGCACCTGTGAAAAAGTCCCGCGAGTAATTTACGTCAAGTGATCGGCTTTTTTGATCGGCGCTTTTGGGGTTCGCTGATCAAGCTATTTTTAGCCAATATCGGCCGATCATGATCGGTGGCCGATCAATCGGAGCATCACTAAAATTAAGTGACTTGTAGCGTTAGTTTCCTCCTTGGCATGAATCCCAGATTTGCCACGTCTGACTCGACTCTCTTTCCATACAGACTACCTGGTGCCTGTGTTGTGCGTGGTCCTGTGCGTCCTCTGGGTCTTCTGCGTGATCGTCTGCGTGTGGTGGACCCGCAAGCGGCGAAAAGAGCGTGAGAGGCGGGAGCGCGTCCCCGTGGAGGAGAGCGTCAACAACCAGTGGGAACCGCTGAGGCCCGTGACGCGGCAGCAGCACAAGGACAACCGGGACGCGCAGTACGAGCGCACCAAGCTCATGGGCTCCCCGGACCGGACCTGCACAAGCGGGGAGGACGAGGAGGAGATGGAGGAGGAAGAGCTGGAGCTGGTGGAAGAGTGGTGCGGGACGGAGGGCGGCAAGCGTCCCATCCAAAAGTACTCTAAACCTGCAGCGCGGACCAAGAACGGGCTGATCTGCACCACGCGGAGCAGCGGCAGCAGCACCGGCGGCCGCAGCAGCCCTTCCCTCAAAGCACCCCACTGGACAGGCTTCAGCCCAAAGGACAACAACTGTAAAAATGTCAATAATGCCACCGCCGGCCAAGAGCACAAGGAACATTGCGTATGAGCTCCGACACTGAGCAGGACGAGGAGACCAAGGCCATCTTTGAAACAGTTTTTCCCCATGTGTTTTTTTTTTAGTTTTGACTTTGAGGCTGATAAAGTGGCAAATTTCTTTCGTTGCTTTTTTTTTTTTTGTGTACAGAGGAAGCAAATTCTATTTCTTTATAAGGAGGCCGGTAGAAGCCTTGCTTTGTTTTTCCGAGAGAAAAAAAAAACTGCTGGATTAGGAGCAGGACTAAGGAACTCGTGAGACAAACCATGTAAAGACTTTTACGTTGTTGTTTACAAATGGTTGTGCTTTTGGTTTCGTTTCGAGTGTTCCGGGAGGCGCTGGTTTCGGAGGACTCAACCGTTCATCTGTTCTCCTTCCCACGCCTGCCTTACCGAGCTCGTCGTCCATGAGGAGGGCTACAGTGCCTATAAAGTGGCCTTGTTTTTTCTGTCCTTTCTGTCGTCTTGGCTGAACACTCTTTAAAAACGGATTGCAGTATTTTGAGTCGGTCGCAAGTGCCTTCGGACAAGCCCCTCGGTTCTCGGTTTAATCACCACAAAGAGGAGAGGCTGGTCTTAAGAGCAGCTCCCATTATCACCATCAAGGTATTTGTTTAAACAAAGACAAGAGATCTGTAAATATGTGTATATAATAAAGGAGTCGCTGTGTATATTTGAATTTAGTAACTTAAGTCACTTTTTTATTATTATTATTATTGTTATTGTTATTATTATTATAATTATGATTTAAATATTATGATTTCTCTTTCTTTTTTTTTTTTACACCATTCCTTTTATTTATGCCAGTTGATATGGCAGGTTTTGTAAGATGTATACAGCGTCCCACAGTCAGAACAAAAATATAATCCGAGATCATCCTATTATGTTGTTGGTTTTTGTTTTCACTAGACACCTATACGATCGTGTGCTGTATTGTGGCGTGTGTGTTCGCCTCTTTGAAGAGCCCTATTCCCTTTCCTTTCTTGCTGATCATGAAACCATGCTGCTTGTTTCTTGTAAAGATGCTGATTATGATGTCCAACTGTTTTCTCCTTTGTTTGTTTGTTCGTTCGTTTGGGTGGATCGAAACTTCATGAAGGGAACAATTATGTTGTAAAGCATTTGTACTTGAGGTACCAGCTCAAAGAAGTGGATTACCTCAAAAACAGCTGGCTATGATTTGATTTCTTTAATCATGATGTTAAATCTACGATTTCGTTTTGTGCTGTTCCTGAACAATTGGTTCACAAGTAAACAAATACAAATAAGCAAGTTCAGCTCAATGTCTGTTATGGAAGGGAAACGGGGTGGAGCTGGAGGAGTTTTTTTTTTTTTTTTTTTTTTTAATTTTGTTTAAAAAAAATTTAAATGTATTTTTTTTTTGTACAGAAGAATTGCTCTGAAAACTTATTTGGTTCATTTAGTGGAATTTATGTTTGTTCTTAGAAATAAATCAAACTATTTATTAAAGCATTTTATAACAATGTGCTCAAGAGAACCGCTGTCTGCTGGTATTTTAGTACTAAAGGCTAAAGGCTCGCCTGCGTTTGTGGTAAGTCTTTTCATCATATCGCATTACCAATACAACAAAATAATCCCCCTTCCCTTGCCAGAGGTGAGGACTACTTTGGATCGATACAGGAACTCGTGCTTCCAGTCGACAGGAAGCAGCCAATGGTAACTGGTCTGCTGTTCTCGGCTGACTGCTGGCTGGCCAATGGACGCTGGGTTTCTCATGGCTTCATCTGGTGTGAATGTTTTATGAGGATGCTTATGATGATGCAGTGAGTTTATATTATGGTTTTCCATAAGTAACGGGCTCTAATGGGACGAAGGCCTGGAGTCGTGTTTCACATCACTCAGAATATCGTAGTGTTGGGTTTAGGTGTCTCTGATGGTGTAATTCAAGTTGGGTTGTAGAAGTAAAGTGGGGAAACAGTACTTTGTGAGGAAAGCCCAATGAAGAAGAGGAGACCAGTGCTTTTGAAAGCTTTAACTAATGAGGATTATATCAACAGTGCTTTCATATACCATAAACTTTCATTAAAAAAAAATGTGTGAATGTCACATCACAACAAAAAAATAACAAGGTAAAATCTTAAATTACAAAGCTCTTGATCTGATGATCTCTGGGGTCATTCCTATTGAGAAGTAGTTTTTAAGATCCCTGTCAAATATGTCTTAAAGAGACAGTGGACCCAAAAATGAAAATTCTGTTACTCTCATGTTATTCCAAATCTGTAGGACCTTTGTTCATCTTTGCAGCGCAAATGAAGATATTTTTGAAAGCTTTCTGACACTGCATAGACAGCAACATAGCTGAAATGTTCACAGGCCAAGAAACATAGTAAAACACAAATAACGTTATTCAACAATTCTTCTCCAAGTCACCATCTTCCACAATTATGGTGGGAAAGCGCTTGGACTTTATTACAAATATTTTAATTTGGGTCACAAAAATGAATGAAGGTGTTACTGGTTTGGAACAACATTTTGGGTGAACTATCCCTTTAATATATGATACATTATTAAAACATTACACAGCTTTCTTTAATCACAAATATGTAAACATAAGTTTTAAGTTATTTAACCCATTGAATTAAGCAGACATATTTTTAACTGTTAATAAACATCAGTTCATCTTGTTAGCCTTTTGTAACATATCTCTTTACTGAACGATTGATTGCAAAGAAAAAAACAACACTCTAAATGCAAAGAACATAACATGTAAGGGAAATAATATTTACATCAACAAATGTGTCCTTGTGACGGATTTGCAATGCAAAGAAAGAAAACAAAAACAAAGAAAAGAAGTTCATCAGCATTGTTACTGCCCAGAAGGGGCAAAAATACATTTAAACATTACATTTTCATATTTCATTGACACAATAAATTAAGAAAAAAAAATGTAGTTTCCTCCTTGAAAAGAAACGTACTCGGTTACTTACGTAACCTCGGTTCTCTCTAGAGAGGGAACGAGTACTGCGTAAGAAGTATCTTACGCTAGGGGAAAATCCTTTTCTGCGAGATATTGAAGCCAAAAATTATCCTTAATTTTGAAATAATGTAAAGCGCGTTGCAGCAGCATACAGACATAGGCGAAACAGCTTGCGCGCCTATTGGCTGCTCTGCGGCAACTGCAGCAGCCTATTAGAGCGAGGCCTGACGCGACGCCAGAATCCAATGGGGGCATTTCGCGCCCTTTGCGTCGCTTCGCGCCCTTTTCGTAGCTTCCCGCCTAAAAGGGCGTGGTCTAGGCCTATAAATATCGCTCATAGGCAGCTATTATCTGGTTTTTCATCATCAAAGCAACCAGAGCGTGCGCATGCACGGCAAGATAAGCAGTACTCGTTCCCTCTCTAGAGAGAACCGAGGTTACGTAAGTAACCGAGTACGTTCTCTTACTAGAGGGAACGAGTACTGCGTAAGAAGTATCTTACGCTAGGGGACCCAGTGTAAAATGCCGTGCATGCTGAGATCTGACACCAAAGACCCAAGGGCGAAAACCCGGGGTTCATACAGTTCATAATCACCTATAGAACTCACAGGGAGTCCGGGAAGAGGGAGGGGCAACGCCGCACTCTTCCACATAGTGCAGCGTCACTCAGACGCTGAGTAAACGTACATACAGGGCGGGGTTACGGCCTGAGCTGACGTAAGAATAAGGGTCATCACACAGTTTGCCCAGACACATCTTGTGCTATTACTTTCACTGTCGACCCTAGAGCTGTGCTCAGTAGACGCAGCATTCCGAGCTGATAACATCAGGTCAGACAACACTGAACATCTAGACTGACAGCAATCTGGCCTGTAAGGCGGGAACCTCCAGGTTGTAAAACCTTATAAATGTAGACGGAGAGGCCCAGCCCGCCGCCGTACAAATATCTTGCAAGGCAATCCCACTCGACCACGCCCACGATGAGGCCACGCCCCTCGTGGAATGTGCTCTGACACCTAGCGGGCACTGCTTGCCCTTGGAAGCATATGCCAGCGCAATAGCATCAACTATCCATCTGGATAAGCTCTGTTTCGACGCGGCCAGTCCCTTGGGACGCCCGTAAAACGAAACAAAAAGCTGATCTGTCTGTCTAAAAGCAGACGAGCGAGACACGTAAGCTCTTAATGCCCTGACTGGGCATAGGAGGTTCGCGTCCGTTTCCTCATCATTGACCGGTAGGGCTGACAGCGCGATGATCTGTGCCCTGAACGGTGTGTTGAGTGATTTTGGAACGTAACCATGCTTGGGTTTGAGTATGACTTTAGAGTCATTAGGTCCAAATTCCATGCACGTCGCGCTCACAGAAAGTGCGTGCAAATCCCCTATGCGCTTCACTGAAGCGAGAGCCAGCAGAAACACAGTCTTAAGAGACAGGTATTTCAAATCAATCGTCTGCAGAGGCTCGAATGGTCCACCTTTCATGGCCTCTAGTACCACAGAAAGGTCCCATACGGGGACTGAGGGAGGTCTGGGGGGATTTAGTCTTCTAGCTCCCCTCAGGAAGCGAATAACTAAATCGTTCCTTCCTATTGACTGACCTAACGTTGCGCTCGAAAACGCCGTTATAGCCGCCACATAGACTTTGAGCGTGGACGGGGTTCTGCCCTTGTCCAGCAGCTCTTGTAGGAAGGAAAGCACCTCCATCACACCACAGTTAGTGGGTGACAAGCCGCGGGCTGCGCACCAGCCCGAAAACACTGACCATTTTGAGGAATAGAGCCGTCTCGTAGAAGGGGCTCTAGCCTGCGTGATCGTGTTTAATACTCCTTTTGGGAGTTCATCATATATTCGCTGGTGGCCCAGACATGAAGGGACCACAGCTCTGGGTGAGGGTGCCAAATCGAGCCGCTGGCCTGAGAGAGAAGGTCTCTCCTCACTGGTATCGGCCACGGGGCGGTGCTCGTCAGCTGCATCAGCGCTGGGAACCAGGGCTGGTTTTCCCAAAACGGCGCTATCAGCAGTATTGAACATCCTTTTTCCCTGACCCTCTCTATCACCTGAGGTAGGAGAGAGACGGGGGGAAAAGCATAGAGATGACGGCGGGGCCATTCGTGGGCCAGCGCGTCTCTGCTTTTTGAGTAAAATTCCTGACAGTGAGCGTTGTTCGGAGACGCAAAAAGGTCTACTTCCGCTTTGCCGAATTTTTTCCACAGTAGTTGTACTGTCTGTGGGTGTAGAGACCATTCGCCTGCTGGAACATTGTTCCTGGACAGTCTGTCTGGCCCTATGTTCAGAAGCCCCGGCACATGCGCTGCTTTCAGCGAGCGCAGGTTGCGCTGAGCCCATACCAGGAGGCGTTCTGCCAGTCTGTATAGGTTTTTGGACCTGAGACCGCCCTGGCGATTTATATAGGAAACCACTGACATGTTGTCCGAGCGGACTAGTACATGGTTTCCTTTTATTTGGGGACAGAAGCGCGTCAGCGCGTTCCGTACTGCCAGCATTTCGAGGCAGTTGATATGTAGGAGCTTTTCCCGTTCTGACCACTGGCCAAAAGACGGTCTGCCCTCGAGCAGAGCCCCCCATCCCGAGGTTGACGCGTCCGTAGACACCACTTTTACTCTCGAGAAAGTCCCCAGGCTTACACCTGACTGGTACCAGTCGACTGCTTTCCACGGCTTCAGGGCTGTGACACATTTCTGATTGACCGTGATACGAAGCGGACCGGGCACCCACGCTTGACGCGGGACGCGCGCTTTCAGCCAGAACTGCAGTGGACGCATACGCAGCAGACCCAGCTGCAGAACTGATGACGCTGAGGCCATGAGACCCAGCATTTTCTGAAATTGTTTGAGCGGGACAGACGCGCCGCAGCGGAACGAGCCCGCTGTGCGCTGAATGTCTGTTGCGCGCTGTGGTGACAGCCGCGCTATCATTGACAGCGAGTCCAATTCTGTGCCCAGGAAGGAAGTTTTCTGACTGGGGGACAGTGAGCTCTTCGCCCAATTGACTGTTAGACCCAAATCCTCGAGGTGATCGAGTAACATGGTCGTATGCTGTACAAGCACTGAGCGAGACTGCGCTAGAATCAGCCAATCGTCCAAATAGTTCAGTATGCGCACGCCTTTCAGTCTGAGAGGAACGAGCGCTGCGTCCATGCACTTTGTAAATGTACGGGGTGCCTGGGACAAACCGAACGGCAGGACTGTGTACTGATATGCCTGGCCCTCGAAGGCGAATCTCAAAAATCGCCTGTGACGTGACGCTATCTGTATTTGAAAATACGCGTCTTTCAGATCCACTGACACGAACCAGTCTCCTTGGCGAACTTGCGCGAGGATTTTTCTGGTCGTGAGCATCCTGAACCGACGCTTCACCAGCGCTTTGTTCAGTTGCCTTAGATCTAATATGGGTCTGTGACCCCCGTCTTTTTTCGGTACCAGGAAATATCTGCTGTACAACCCTCCTTCGCTTTGAGTTTGAGAGAGGGGCTCTATGACCCCTTTGCTCAATAGTTTCGTCACTTCGGCTCGAAGCAGGTGTGCTGCTTCTGTCTGCATTGTGGTTTCGACGCGCGCTGTATAGCGGCGCGGGCGTCAGTGAAACTGTAGCGAATAGCCTCCTTTTATAATGTCCAGCACCCATTTCGAAACCCCTGGAAGCTTTTCCCATGCGTTTGCATGAATAGCTAGAGGTTGAATACGAAACGCGCTCCGTTCTATCCGTAACGGAGTGGTTTCGGAGTGCTGTGGCACCAGGACCGGAGCCCGCTGGGCACGGCGCTTTTTACGGCGCGACACCGCGGCGGGCGGGGGAGCAGGTTCAGCGAAGGATGCCACGCGAGTCCTCAGAGTCGCTAATGGCAGTAGTTCGCACTGAGGGCAGCCGCCCTCAGCGAGCGCGTTCACTGCGTGCTCCTCACCCAGGCAGGAAACGCAGATATCGTGGCGGTCCCCGTCACTGAGTGTGGCTCGACATGAGCCGCAAGAAGACATCTTTAGAAAGACGCTTTTGCTCTTTTGTGAGAAGTGTGTATTGCAGCGGCAACACACACTTATTTAATAAAAGGATATTAGCGCCGGAAAGCGCAGCAGGAAGGCACGGAAGGCGGCGTGGCCAGCAGCTTCAGTGGCTCGTCCCGCTGAGATGCTTGCAGTCAAACGGCGGCTTCTATCCGGCTCCAGCGATGCGTGTGCTTCGCGTGAAGGATGAAAAATCAGATAATAGCTGCCTATGAGCGATATTTATAGGCCTAGACCACGCCCTTTTAGGCGGGAAGCTACGAAAAGGGCGCGAAGCGACGCAAAGGGCGCGAAATGCCCCCATTGGATCTGGCGTCGCGTCAGGCCTCGCTCTAATAGGCTGCTGCAGTTGCCGCAGAGCAGCCAATAGGCGCGCAAGCTGTTTCGCCTATGTCTGTATGCTGCTGCAACGCGCTTTACATTATTTCAAAATTAAGGATAATTTTTGGCTTCAATATCTCGCAGAAAAGGATTTTCCCCTAGCGTAAGATACTTCTTACGCAGTACTCGTTCCCTCTAGTAAGAGAACATAGCTATCACTATTCACTTGAGTGCCGGTTGGGTATATATTGTGCAGTATCCTAAGATGTAGGCTACTGATCTTATTTTGTTAGAAGTGCAGTATTTTTCAGGGAGTAACAATGCTAATGTCCTCTTAACTACAAGGCAGTTCCATAATGATATCATACTTCAGGAAGTGACGTCACTTCGGAGGGAAAACAGCACAAACGTAAGTATTATCGGTGGATGTGTCTGATGCTTTAAGTCGGTTTGTTTCACTGTAGAATAGTCAATCCTGTTACAATTTGCCGCTATGGTAATTCGAATATATCATAAAATGGTTAAAAATATCAAAACGTGTCAGTGTTGATAGTCTTGTGGGCAGGGCGCCGAAATATAGAGCTGTTGAACGAGGGGCATCCCGAGTTTAAAACCGTTCTCTTTCCCATTTCCTGTCAGCTCTCGCTTCTCTGTCCTATGATAATAAATAAGTAAATATCAAAACTAGCTTCAGTTTAAGCCCCTTGTTAAAGCTAATGCTCAGTCCCACACTGGGCAATAATTAACTTTAGCTTTACTACTGTTAATGTACACAAAGTTACAGCATTCAAATGGTACTCCATAATAGGAATGTGACAAATAATAAGTCACACCAAAATCTTAATTATGCATGGGCTACAAATAAACAGTGCATGTGGAAAAAAGTATTCACAGCGCTTCACTTCTCCCACATTTTGTTATGGTACAGCCTTATTCCAAAATGGATTCAATTCATTATTTTCCTCAAAATCCTACGAACAATACCCTATAATGACAATGTGAAAGAAGTTTGTTTCAAATCTTTGCAAATGTGTATATATATATAGTCTTCATAAATGAGGCCCCAGGGCCCGAATTCACAAAACATTTTATCTTAGCACTAAGAGTTCTCCTAAACAGCAGTAAAAGTTTTTAGCTAAGAGTTTTCTCTTAAAACCTATTCACAAAGCTGCTGAGACAAATTTTTCCTAATGAATAGAGAGAAGTCTTAAGCAAAGAGTAAGGATGGGGTTGACCTCTTTGCTATGGATGATGTCAGCATACCATCTACCTATGCACACTGTGATTGACTGATAGGGAAGGGGTTTCTGTCAGAGATTTGTTTTTATTTCATAAAAATATTGTAGAGCACGATATTATTTTGCCAAATTCAAATAAAGGTTTTAAAATAATGTGTTTTGAAAAATAAAGCTTTTAAAATGCAGGCTAAGTGTCACTAAACAACTAAATGTTCAGCAGCCTCTTAAATGTGTGCTTTCTCATAAACAATTCGTGGATATATGAACACCCTTTTACTTATAGTAGAATGATCATTGCTGAATGCATGCAAACGTAAAAGACAACCAAACTGGATGCAAGGACAGCTGAGTCTGCATTTTTTTTTTGTATTGGTCATTCTAAAAATTTGTCACGCACCGAAATATATCACTATATCACATAGTAATTCATCCATTGAAAAATAAATAAATAAAAAGTCTAATTAAAATAGCGCGAAACAATACAAAATGCAATCTTCGCAGTGAGGATGGTTTTGTTGTCCACTTTCTTTTTAAAAAGAGAAAAAAGAAAGGACATATTGGGTCCATCCAGTTATAAGATATAGGGAGGACAGAGAGAATACTTTTTGTGTGCACCTTCTCAAAGGATCTCCGGGATTATCCCAGCAATTTAAAGTTTACTTAAGAATGCCAGTAAACTTTGATGCTTTGCCAGAATTACTGGAGCCACATATTATAAAGAAGACCACTAATTTCTGTGAATTCAAGTGTTCACAGACCTTTACATTGCTTTGTGCTGCAAGACCAAGTAGATGAACTTGTCAGATGCAATTCTGGATTTTGGCGTTTGCTTGTATAGTGGCTCTAAACTGTCAAAACACCTCTCAAAATGCTTGCTACGGATGCAAAAAAAAAAAATGCAGAAAATCAAACCCGATCCGATTTTTATGACGTTCTGGAGGCAATATGTAAACGTGATTGACGCAACGTGAGGTCGTATTTATTTTTTCACCCAAAGAAAATTTTGGACAATGACCTTTCAAAAGGACAAATTTGGAGATAACCTTCAAAAGCCAAAAAAAAAAAAAAAAAAAAAAAAAAAATATGCGTTGTGTGTGCAAATAAACGCAGTGCGTTTATAAAAAGTTTACATTCTGAGGCAGATTACCGGCAATAGCCAATTTTGGATAGTTTGGGATTTGGTCTTAGTGACTTAGGAGTCCTCTTCACTACTCCTAACATTTCACAGGTTTAGGAGCTAGTTTTAGCGCTGAAATGCTTTGTGAAATACTCTTAGAGCAAAAATTTAGGAGTCCTAAATTTAGGACTGACACGGCCATTATTTTTAAGATTTTCTCCTAAATCGGCAAATTATGAGCTACTTTTAGCGTTAAGATGTTTTGTGAATACGGGCCCTGATCGGTGGAGTGTTGCAGTGATGTGTCATTCTGTAGGTTCATCCATCTCCACATATGTGACCCTGGACCACAAAACCAGTCATAAGGTTAAATTTGACAAAACTGAGATTTATACATCATATGAAAGCTCAATAAATAAGCTTTCTATTGATGTATGGTTTGTTAGGATAGGACAATATTTGGCTGAGATACATCTATTTGAAAATCTGGAATCTGAGGGTGCAAAAAAATCAAAAAGACTGAGAAAATCACCTTTAAAGTTGTCCAAATTAGGTTCTTAACAATGCATATTACAAATCAAAAATTACATTTTGATATGTTTACAGTTGGAATTTTACAAAAAAAATCTTCATGGAACATGAACTTTACTTAATTTCTTAATGATTTTTGGCATAAAAGAAATCTAAAATTTTTACCCATGCAATGTATTTTTGGCTATTGCTACAAATATACCCCAGCGACTTAAGACTGGTTTTGTGGTCCAGGGTCACATATGATCATGGAGCTCAACTAGACTGACCTTTAGGTTCTTGGTCACCACTCTAGACAAGGCCCTTCTCAATCAATTGCTCAATTTGGCCTGGAGGCCAGCTCTACGAAGAATCCTTGTGGTTTCAAACTCTTTCTATGTACGGATGATGAAGGCCACTGTGCTCATTGGGACCTTCAATGCTGCAGAAAATTTTCTGTACCCTTCCTCAGATCTGTGCCTCGATACAATCCTGTCTTGTAGATCTACAGACAATTCCTTGGACTTCATGGTTTGGTTTGTAGTCTGACATGCCCTCTTAACTGTGGGACCTTATATAGACAGGTGTGTGCCTTTCCAATCAACTGAATTTACCACAGGTGGACTCCAATCGAGTTGTAGAAACATCTCAAGGATGATCAGTGGAAACCGGATGCACCTGACCTCAATTTTGAGTGTCATGGCAAAGGCTGTGAATACTTATGTACATGTGTTTTTTTTTTTTTTAATTAGCAAACATTTCAAACAAACTTCATGTTGTCATTATGGGGTATTGTTTGTAGAATTTTAAAGAAAGTAATGAATTTAAACTATTTTGGAATAAGGCTGGAACATAACAATTTAGAAAAGTGAAGCGCTGTGAATACACATTGGATGCCACTGTACATGAGCTTCAGGCATATTTTTAGCATTTTTACCTTGATTTTATTAAATGTCCAAGAAATTTTCAAAAGAACCTTCAGGGTGTTAATGTAAGGCACTTACATTCACTGTGATCCAATCACATCTAAAATTTCCCTCCGGCTACCAGCTTATACTAGCCTAGAATCTAGACGCGCCCTTAGCGGCAGCAAATTACATTTGCTTCCAAGGTCAGTCTAGTTACTCTCAATTCACTTAAAATTCCGAAAAATCCAAGATGTACCGGGCCAACCACGAGTCGGTGGGTGGGCTTAACATGATGACGACTGACCTGCGACCATAAGTTCCGTCAGACATGAATTCCTGGTTCCGTGAATTAAGCGTGGAAAACTGAACAGTATTTATATAATTTTTTACTTTTGATACACAGCCATGTCCATGTGTCCTGAGCAGGAGCTCGTTACATCTGAACGCGCTGTGGTGTAGAATACGCAAACACCGGAAGCGATCTGTGGCGTGTATACGACACTCATTGTTTACACAGCACAAGAGATTGTGGATATAGCGGCTATTCAAAATGGTAATTACTTGCGCTTGTCCTGGTTGTTCAAACCCATTTAAAGCTAAAAGATTACGTTTGCTTGCGCAAACTCATCCTGGACTTTTTCACCGATTTCCCCTTCCGGTGTTTGCGTATACTACACCAGAGCGCGTCCACATGTGACGAGTCGAATCATAGATATGCTAAACTCGTGCTCATGACGGATGGACGTGGCTGTGTATCAAAGGTAAAAAGAAAATTATATAAATACTGTTCATTTTCTTGCAAAACCCGATCGTTTCGTGTCTTAGGACATCAATGTATCGTCACGAGCCGCAGGGTGTAATTTGGATTTGTCTGTGCATGTTTACTTTTAAAGGTTTAGTGCCCATCTATGTCTATTATTTGGCTGACAGACTGCACAGTGCACTGATTTTTGTTAAAAATCTTCGTCGCTCTGACTACGTCACCCGACCGACTACGTCTCTGATTGGTTGTAGCGCTATCCTATTGCGTGGAGAGGAGTTTGAAAGACAACCGTTTATCCCACCCCTCCGGTTGAGCCCTGTCTATGGAGAGTGCCCAGACCCTACATTTATGTGGGTCTGGCTTGCCAGGCTAAGCTTATACAGTATTTAGAATTGAAAGAATTATTTATGACCCTGCCTAGACCGTAAAAACCAGTCACAAGGGTCTTTTTTTTTTTATTGAGATTTATACACAACCTGAAAGCTACATAAATAAGCTTTGCATTGATGTATGTTTGTAAGGATAGGGCAATATTGGCCAAGATACAACTTTTTCAAAATTTGGAGTCTGAGGGTGCAAAAAATTGAATTATTGAGAAAATTGCCTTTAAAGTCATCCAAATTAAGTTCTTAGCAATGCATACTAATGTCAGTATTGTGGTCTGTTTTGTAGTGTCTAGTGTCTAATTAAGTTTTGATATATTTACAGTAGGAAATTTACAAAATATCTTCATGGAACATGATCTTTACTTAATATCCTAATGATTTCTGGCATAAAAGAAGAATCAATAATTTTGACCCATACAATGTATGTTTGGCTATTGCTACAAATATACCTGTGCTACTTAAGACTGGTTTTGTGCTCCAGGTTCACATATATAAAGAATTGTAATATATTGTAGTTTATTCCTGTTATGGCAAAGCTGAAGTCTCAGCGGACATTACTTCAGTGTTACATAATCCTTCAGAAATCATTCTAATGTGATGGTTTGATGTCTGATTATTGTTGAAAAAGTTGAACGCAGTTGTTCTGCTTAATTTATTTAAATTGTTTAGGAGTCTTAGATGAAAGTTATGCATTGAAAGTAAAAAAAAGAATGTTAATTTGAAATCTTTAATATCGTTATGTCCTCACTGTCATACTTGATTTATTTAATTCTTCCTTAATGAAAAAAGTATTGATTTCTTACAAACTTTTGAACAGTAGTGTGTATTATTGTGCATTATACAATACACTAGCTTCATATAAACACCACCGAAGTTGTGCTTTGTTAAAAAATGTAGAATCTTTCTTAAAAATGTCTCATTAGTTGAAACACATTTACATTAACATCTGGTATATCATTCAACTGCAGAATAATGTTCTTGTTCATATAAAGTGTCTTTAAACTGATGTGTTTTTCACAGACATGAGTGACCATGAGTCTATAAAGTTGCCCCGCTTCTCCCCGTACAAGACGGCTGCATGTGGCTGAAAGCTGACTCCAGATTCCTGAAGTGTTTCTCAGCAGTCAAGGACGTCTGACCCACACACATTTATAAACATTTTGTGCCTGTCATGACCCGAAACAAAAGGTACTGTATGTCAGCCATCAGCCATTAGGTGTTCTAGAGAAACTCCTTCTATTCTTCTTGCATTTAAACGAGCTGTCCATAAAACAGCCTATTTGACTGATTAAAGTGCATCTCCCATTTAAAGTATATGGCAATATGACAGGTTGCTACAAGATCTTTCCAAATGTGCCGCATCAAGAAACCGAGAAAGTCAAAACGGTCCGGGCCTTTAAGGAGATGACAGAGTAGATCTAAAACTGAAACATTTGGCTTTACAGAATTAGGGAGTAGTATGTTGGCCAATTTAAAGGCTATGTCTTCAATAATAATTCCTTTTGGCTTTTCATATCTCCCCTTTAGAAGAAAAAAGGTTGTAATTGGTAACACTTGACAAATGCCAATGTAGATTATTTCCTTTGGGACTGCCAACTTTTTGGCGCCCCACTGGAGTTGGAGGATTATTTCTGTCTGGATTTAAAATGGATCAGTTGTTAGTATCCAGTCTAATAATTTATGCAGGTGGATTTGATTTAAACATTTCTTTTGTTCTCTGCTCGCTTTCTAGAGGATCCACATTTTAACTGCCAGCCAAATGTGTTGGATAGTGTTTTGTTATATGAATACTTTAGTGCACTTTATGTTTTAGAGTAAACAGTTGTTTCAAAAGTTTAAAAAAATGTTGTTATTTAATGATATATGCTTCTGTTTTTTAATCTTTATTTCCAAAAAATTGTTTAGCAGTGCAGTTTTGCATCAAACAATCCAGAACAGCAGAACCCATGATCCTGAAGAGAAATCTACACCAATCAGAGAACAGAAGCAAACAAATGATGTCAATGAAACACTATAAATCAAATAATCACTGTTGTGGATATAATAATTAGAATTAGCTTTTATTTTTATAATTGCAGTTTTCATTTCAGTTCAATCAAAAAGCAGTTATTTTAAGTAGTAAAAAGATTTCACATTTTAATTGCTTTTGCTGTAGTTTAGAACAAATAAATGCAGGCTTGGTCAGCAGAAGAGACTTTTTTATAAAACGTTAAAAATCTTACTGTTCAAAAACTTTTGACTGGTAGTGTATATATAAAAATCTTTTTAGTATTTTTTTTTAATTGGTTAAAAATAATAAAACTTATTTATTTCAGTTAGTTGACAGGCCAATATTTCAAATTTTATAATTAAACTGCTTTTTGCTTAAGTTTTTTTTTTTCTTTTGCAGAACTTGTCATTTCAGTTCATGTCTATAGAATTTTTTTAATCTTTATGGGTTAAAAGCATGACAAATATGTGACCCTGGACCACAAAACCAGTCATAAGGCTCTGTTTTTGAAAATTGAGGTTTATAAATCATCTGAAAGCTGAATAAATAAGCTTTAATATGATATAGTGTGGTTTGTTAGGATAGGCCAATATTTGGTTGGGATACAACTATTTGAAAATCTGGAATCTGACAGTGCAAAAAATCTAAATATTGAGAAAATTGCTTTGAAGTTGTCCAAATGAAGTTCTTCGCAAAGCATAGTACTAATCAAAAATTAAGTTTTAATATATTTACGGTAGGAATTTTACAAAATCTCTTCATTGATCATGATCTTTACTTAATATCCTAATGATTTTTGCCATAAAAGAAAAATCGTTAATTTTGACCCGTTACAATGCATTTTTGGCTATTTCTACAAATATGTCTGTGCTGCATAAGACATATACTGCCAGGACCAAAAGGCAATCACTGTTGCTGTACATCCAACTGTCATCTTCATGCACATAATTTTGCTCGTCTTCTGTCTGGTGGGGCAGATCATTATAATTCGATCAAAGGTTGTCACTCATCCTGCTACTGCTTTGGCCTTACAAGAGTGAGATTGGGATGTCAAAGCAGTGAGCTCATTCCTAAAACCCTAGGAGAACTCCCCCGGTTAAGTGTGGAGAAGGGGTGGTGGAGGGATGCTAAAAAAACTGTCAAGGAACAGAGGGAAGGCTGCGGTATAAATACACATCTGTTAAGTAGGTTGATTACTGATTGCGCTCCTCCTGTTCATCCAGGTTAATCATCTGAACGTGCTCCTCCCGAACTTTGTTAATAAAACATCATTACATCCAGCAATAGAACATCTCCGTATAGACCAATAACAGGTTTGTTAACATTTGTGATGCATGCGTATTATGGTTGCAGAAAACCCGGGTGAGATAGCCTTTACGGCTAGAGAATTACACGGATATGGTACAAAATAGTTAGATTTAAAAAAGATTATATAATATAATGATTAGATGTCATTTTCAAAATATTCTCGGCCTATTACAAGAGTACTGGTATGTACTGTAATGAAATTGATGTTAGATAGTAGGATAGTCTTACAGAACCTAAACAGGGATGACGTTTTTATGGGCAGAAAACGTACTATTTTTTAGTTAAATTGAGTTATAAAATCCAAATTAGGACATATAAACTTGAATTTGCGAGAAAATTAAATAAATGTTACGTAAAAATGTTAACAGTAATAGGTTTAAATAATATTTCATGCTGTAACTGTAGGGCTAATGCAATATGTCCTCTATGAACAGTGTGAATATTATATAGACCTATTGTTTAAATCAAATTTATGCTTGAAAACTTCTATGATTACTTTTAATCCATAGTATGTCCGTTAAAACATCTGCATTTTGCTTCAAATGCCGTCTTTGACAACAGTATTCTATAAAAATGATTTGCATTCTGATTTTGACATCAAAAGGCATAAAAATCTTTTTTTCTCTTATTCCATGGATTATTCACATTTACCTCCAGTTACCAGCGTTTTTCTGCAACCATGTGCACGCAACTGCAAGTGACGTAACTGTGACGTCTACTCTGCTGGACATGAGAAATACTCATGCATTTATTGGTGGGACAACATTTGGCAAAATTGTATAACAAGCTGTATATCTTCAGGCCTTTCCATGCAGTTTTTGTGACTTGTGGCAGAGCAGGCTCCAGAGCTTTCAGGGCTCAACAAACAAGCGCACATGTTCTGGGCTGAAGCCAGTGAGGGGGGTTGATCAAATGAGAGTACAGTAAATAGGGGTTGAGTTATGCACCAAGATGCTGTTTGCAGTAGTCAGAAGTATTAATTGCACTTCCTACGGAAGTTCTTGTGATCTTGGAAAAAAACAGATCAAGATATTTTAAGCGAGTAAATCGCTTATTATTCACTGGTATGCATATTACCTTCATCTAGACATGGGATGGAGCAGATGAACTCCACCCAGGGGCCTTTATTCCAGCAATGAGGCATGGATTATGCGGCAAGGTCTCATGGGTAAGGCTTTGGCAGCACGATAAAGGTCACAAGCCCCCATGCAAGCGTCACCCCCTTCATACAAGATCAAGAATTACTCCCATGGCAGGAACTGTCATCGTGTGTCTATGTTCAGATTCATCTAGTGCAGCTTAAGATGGCTGTGCTGTGTACCTTGTTTTTCTCCTCCAGTCCAGTGAGGTTGTGTATGTTCACTTGATAAGACACATCTTTGGCCCAGTTTGCTTGTGTCCCACAGTGTTCGAGGCTACTGGGAAATTCATCATGCTGCCAAGGACCAGCTGAAATGTTATTGTTGCAGAAGAAGGTGAATTTAAAAAGGAAGAGGAGTGCAGGCCGAATGCCCTATCCTTGAGAACATGCTGAGTTGATCTGTTGACTTTGGGGCGGCTTTGCTTCCTCCAACTCCAAGCCAGATCTTCCTATTTTCATAGTCAGCTGACATTCAAATAATGCTTTTCTCAGCTTGGATGGAATAACTGTTGACCACTGTCTTGGTGACCTAGAAACCAACAAAATTCCCACTGACATCAAAGAGAGGGCCTTCCAAAATATACACGTTCATACAGATTCACCTCTCAAATATCAACAGGCCCTTGCTGCCCATGGACATCAAACAGACTTGAAAGAGACTTCCTGACCCTGATGGGACTTATTCATTGTTCAAGTTCCCGTTCCTGATTCCATTTTCCTTCAGTTTTGTGTGCCTTTGCCTGTACTGTCAGTATCTTCACTGAGTAGACTGAGTAAATAACACAACCTTAAGATGTTAATATAGTGATTAATTTAATTTAAGAAATCGTAATCAGCTACACAATATCTGTACCTATTGACGACTAACATTCACATAGTTCTAACATGATTCACAATGTTTTCCGTTTTGAACAAAATAGTCACTTCCTTATTACTAAATGTCTAAATACCTGTGTAGATTGCTTCGAGTTACCAATATCTGTATCAGATTGCAAGGGAGATTGTGGAAACTCCCCGTAATTTATATATGGGTCATTCCTGGGATTCTGTAATATTTCAGAGTTTCTAAAGTGGTGGCTCACCAAAATGAATTGTTTAAAGCTTATGACAATACTTTGGTATGCCCATTATAACAAGTCAAAATACTTATTGCATTTTAATATATTTTAGCATAAAACAATGTCTTATAGCTATCTTAAACCAAGCATTTTGTCATGGCCATGAGGCACTCCACTGACTTTGTACTAACAAAATGTGCTTAGAGTCTGTGATTTTTGGCAATAATGTAAGCATTTATTTGTGTCCTTTCTTGTAAAGAATATTTTTCTAAAAACTGTAAGATATTTTATAAAAACAGACGTCCTTTAGTGTGAAATCAACCCCGTCACACTAACCATTCTACGGCCGTAATAATTTATTCTCTGCTCATATGTGACATTATAGTCTAATATGAGTTTAATAGTGCTACAGAAAACAGTTAATAGTATCATACTTTTTATTCATATTTTTGAGGCATATTATAGTTGTGGAGGGTACTGTCAAGCTTAACAACTCAACCCTGTCACAAAATTAAGATGGAAAATTATTATTTTTCAACATTTTATTTTAATCCATAAGTATATACAATCTACTTGTTTTATTGCTGTTTTACTGAAAACCTCAACCCCGTCACAAATATATGTATTTCTCATATTACGGGGTTGTAAACTTGTGATGGGGTTGAGTTATTTACTTTTTAATAATTTTAATTAAAAACAATATAAAATAGTCATGGTTTCAGCAAATATATACTTACCAAAATCATGATAACTCATGTTTTTGTTATAAATAGATTTTTTTTAATGTAATAAGTCCTCTTAAACTTTGACAAGCATCCTACATCAAAAACTGCACCCACATTTGCATCAGAAAGATAGTGTTGGGCATGCAGATATGTTGACCCAGAGACAAAGGGGACAATATGAGAGAGAAACAACCAAAAATTTGAATTCTTAATATTTTTGGAGAACTATAGAAAAGACAATTAAGAATGGAAGCATTTCTTGCGAATTACTCTCTGACATGTTAAGGACTAAAACAATACAATTGTGGTTTTAGTTAAACTTCTAAATTAAACATATTTTTCACAAAAATGAACAGACCATAGACACACAATTTGTGTATTTTTAGCTTCAGACATGTAATATGTTACAAATATAACAAATGTTACATTTGTTGTCATCAAATTGTTATCAGGGACACATGAGCAGTAGGTAGATGTTTGTTTTTATAACAAGTTTTGTCTAAAATCCCGTTTTGTCCATTACAGAGTCTCAGTCTGAAAAAAAATGAAAATAATACAAGGTCGTTAATGCCAGAGGTGGAAAAATATATAGATTTTAAATAATGTATTAGTAAATACTGATATTAACTAGTTCACAAAACTAGTAAAGTTCATGTTAACAATGTAGTTAACTAATGTTAATAAAAAGTGATACCAGTATTTTTTAAATGCATCAATTTTAAATAATCACTCTGTAATTTTGTCAAATAATGCAACAAAAAATGTGTATTTAGGATACATAAATTGCCATTGCTAAAGACAGAATATTAAATAGGATAAAAGCAGACAATAAATAGGGTACATAAAACACTAACAATGACTGACCTTAGCAAACGAAGGCGTTGGCCATTTTGTTCCTTTATTTTTATCACTGTAATTTCCACAGAATGTAATTAAAGAGATGCACCCAAAAATGAAAATTATTATTAATTACTCCCCCTTATGTGGTTCCAAACCTATAATGAATGATGACCTTCATTCATCTTCAGAACACAAATTAACATATTTTTGATGAAATCCGAGAGCTTTCTGACCCTGCATAGACATCAACGCCATTGAAATGTCCCAAGCCCAAACAAATAGTAAAAACATAATTAAAATAGTCACATGTAGTGTACAGTTATGAAGCTACAAAAATACTTAAAACAAAGTGATAATGACAAGCAAACGAGTGAAAGTGAAAAGGTTTTTTTTTTTTACATTATTTTTCCTTCAATGTATCAAATGTGCTCATAGTTAAAAAAAAACCTATAGGTCTGTACTGTGTTTTCGTATCTCCCTGTGGATCTTGTTTTTTGTAATATTTTACTGCCAGATGTAGTTCAGTGAACAAATCTGATAGAATTTGTAATATCACATTCCAATGTCAGTTCAGGCTTGTCTTGAGCACCCTCCACTTTAGTGTAACGTTACTTTCAAAGGAATGATTTTGCATACTTGACATACAGCGTTGAATAGCGAAAGGTATGAAAACCACCAGGAGTGACGAATAAAACATTGACCACTGATTACAGAGATATCGTGTCTCAGTTTAATAACTGTCTCAACCATAATCCGGCTCTCTCTCGCACCTTATTGTGTTGTGTCCATTAGAGAGGGCAGAACTCAGGCATTATCTGCGTGGGGTGAACTAAGCCCAAGGAGTTGGTCACATGCCGCAGCAGGATTGGGTCCTGCTGCTGCTCTGGACTGCAGATGTTGTGTTTTCCAAGAGCTGCTTCTACAAAAGCTTGGGGAGTGGTGGCCTTCGTTTGAGTTGTGTCTGAAAAGGAACTTAGATCCACCAAGCATTACTTTAGCCAATTTTTTTCCACAAGCCCGAACAGGAAACGGGCACTAATTCGTCATTTGCATTTGTTAAAAGGACATGCTGGGGTTATAATGTAATTGAGATTTTTGGCATAAGGGAGAGGAGGGACCTCCCCACGAAGCTGCAGCTTGTTATGCAAAAGGTCAGGTTTGAACACGATAGACGTGGGCATGGCAAGAACAACTGGGGTTGGCAGGTCACCATGTATGCTGGCAGGCTGCCCCGCTGGCTCGGATGCTGCTCTTTGATCTCCGCACAACATGTGGAGCTGATGGTACCCAGAATTCTCCTGAGAATGCTGTCTGCTGGTGGAAATATGGGTAGCATCTGATTCCAGGATTCTGCACCCCATCTTTGTCTCTCCACTTGATTCTTAATACTGCATTGTTACCTGAATAATCCACAGCTGTGTTTCCACAACTGAGGGACTCATATGCAACTATTACGGAAGGTTCAAACGCTCACTGATGCTCCAGAAGGAAAAGACATTAAGAGCAGGGGGTGAAAACTATCTTCTGTAGCAACTGAAGGGCAGTACTAAATGACAAAATGTGATATTTAGGCAAAATAAGAAAAATGTACACATCTCTGTTCTGTTCAAAAGTTTTCACCCCCCAGTTCTTCATGCACCATTTTTATTTTTTGCCACATCAGTAAGCATTTGAACCCTCAGTAATAGTTACATATGAGTCCCTCAGTTGTCCTCAGTGTGAAATGATGGATCTCAAAATCATACAGTCATTGTTGGAAAGGATTAAAATACAAATGTTGGAAAACCAAAGAATTTGTGGGACCTGAAAGATTTTCTGAAGAACAGCAAGCAGTTTAACTGTTCAAGACAAAACTAGGACTCATGAACAACTATCACTAAACAAAAACACATTCAGGTAACAACGCAGTATTAAGAATCAAGGGGATGTTAACTTTTGAAAGGGGTAATTTTTATAAATTTAACTACTATTTTCTCTTGTGGACTATATGTAAACATCTTTTATGTGAAATATCTTATTCAGATCAGTACTAAATAAACAATACCATGCATTTTGTATGATCCCTCTTATTTTGGTAAAATAATTAACATTTTGCAGATTCTGAAAGGGGGGTGTAAACTTTTGACTTTTAACTGATTGTATTCGTCTGAAAGATGGAAATCATATAGACCTGGGTTGGCTTGAGGGTGAGTAAATCATGGGGTAATTTTTATTTATTTCTCTTCACATGATATAAATTCGCAGGCTAGAGTACACAAAGAGTACTTTTTTTTTGCATGAGCTTGCTTTTCCAGTCTATAGCATTCAAATGCGTGTGAATGAAAGTCAGTGGAACGAAAAGTGTAGTGTGACTGTCTCTTTGCATTTATCATTGATGTAGGCCCTACTGTGTCATAGAAAACAAACTCTCCGTCCAACTGGGTCAATGAGATGTGAGTAGTTTCGGAAGGGCTGTATTACTACCTCAATGGGGCCAGCGCGAGGCACTGACCAGCACTGCCAATGATAATGCAAAAATAGGTAGCGGGGGAATACATGGTGACTTACTACAGAGAGAGAGAAGAACTGTAAAGTCATTAAGCTGTGGCTTTGTTTTTAAAACAGACACGCACAACAAGCACAGGATCCCCCATTGCTTTTGGGGTTACTGGGTTAGGTGAGGTCATGAGAAATGCTTCTTTCATCCTGTACAGCTGGAAGAGGTATCAACTATGAAGTCAGCTACCTTCCTTCCTGTGTCTGTCCAGTCGTCTGGCACTCAGTGCCACTTTCAAACAGGGACTGATAGCACTCTTTTGACAAGGTGTCTGATTTGATACCTTGAGCCCTTAACTTATCACAGACACTGCGATATGACCCAGGCAAACACTCACTCTTTGTGTCACAGTGAGTCACATTTCAACTACAGGGCAACAACAATCAGCAGATTTTTTTGCTAAATTGATTGTAATATTTGTTGTGACACAGACCCTCCACTAGAGTCTCTGTAACTGAAATATCTTTACTTGCACATGTCTTGCACATTATCATACTGAAATAGTAAGAAATAGTAAGAGATTCGGCCAAAAAACGTCTGTTTAGTTTTGATTATCGTGTATATCACGCTGAAATCATGTGTTTTAAAACCGTATGTGACCTTAGACCACAAAACCAGTCATAAGTGTCAAATCTTTTCAATTTATATTTATACATCTTCTGAAAAATTAATAAATAAGGTTTCCAATGATGTATGGTTTGTTCGAACAGCATTTGTCCAAGATACAACTATTTGAAAATCTGGAATCTGAGGGTACAGATAAACATGGCGGATTGTGTGCGGTTTACTCACAGCGAGGTCTTTGCTAATATGGCAGTGTCCGTTAACAGTCGTGGGCGGGGCCTGTAAAATGTGACGTCACATTTTACAGATTCCGCAAACAGATTGTTCTGAGACACTGGTTATTATTTACAGGGATTAAAGAAAAAATAGGAGCAGGTGGATTTTTATCATTATAGGGGGGTTGTGTACTCACACTGCCAAATCACATTTATGCTCAGGTAACATGTAAAAGTGAATTTTGCGTAATAGTTGCCCTTTACGTGGGTACAAGCTCTTTAAAGTTCAGCTTATTGCATTTAATGTAAATATAAACTATAATGTAATTGCAAGTGTTCAAAACACTACATTCAGTTCTCACTTAAATATATTCCTTTAGTCTTATGTTGGGAGTATGGTGGGTGTTCTTTGGTTAATGTTTGGTTGATGTTGCGCCATATATGTCATTCCTTTTTCTTCTTATTAAAAAAGTGTATTATTACAAATATGTCCTCTTTTGAAAAGTACGCTAACGCTTCTTTTTGACACAAGGAGCTTCTGTATGTTGAACTGGCTGAACTCGTGTTCTGTCTTTGGAGGCCATTGATCAGTTCTAAAGATAAATCTATTTCAGGGGCATTGTGTGAGGCTCTTCACATCAACAACTCGCCATGTGTCTCTGCTCATTTCCAGCTGCAGTGCTGCACTGCCTCCCATGGCCAGCCTGTACTCACAATACTAAGACAGCTTGTCATTCTAAGTGTGCCAGTGTTGACAGTTACTTTATAGTGCTGTTCATACTGTGAAGAGTCATTTTACTCTTCTCCATGTCTTGATTCAGAACAACCTCTATTCAGGTGCATTTAAGACAGCAAACAGCCATCCTGCCTGCACACCAACAGTCTTAGGATGTTTCAGATGTATCGAATATCAGACAGACAAACCGCATCTTCACTCTGACTGCAGAGTTAAGGGAGGAGCCGTGCAGAGAAGAAGAGCTGCAGCATCTCTTCTCAATGTGACCTCTGTGAAAGACACTGCGAGATTAAACCGAGGGGAATATTAGCCCAGGTTAGATCAGGCCAAGGTTGGTTTATCTCAGGGTAACCGAATGTGTTGTTTTTGAGCATGAGGAGAAAAGAGAGACTGGTGGACTACAGAACCTAATGATGTTTTGCTTTCTATTACATTGCCTTGCACAAGTATTCATACCCCTTCATTTTTTTCACATTTGTTATGTTCCTGCCTTATGTTAAATTGCTTACTTTTTTCACATCAGTCTTCACGCCATACACTATAATGACAAAGCAAAAACAGAACTGTCACAACTTTGTAAATGTATTAAAACTGAAATACGTACATTACGTAAGTATTCGTACCCTTAACTCAGTGCTTAGCTGAAGCACCTTTACAGCCTCAAGTCTTTTTGGGTATAATACGACAAGCTTTGCACATCAACATTTGGCAATTATCTGCCATTCTTCTCCTTACCTCTTCACCTCTCAAGCACTGGATTGAGGCTGGCAGACATTTTCAGTTTCTCCAGAAATGTTTGATTAGGTTCAGGCCCAGGCTCTGGCTGGGCCACTCAAGGACATTCATAGAGTTCTCTATTAGTCACTCTTGCTGTGTGCTTAGGTTCATTGTCCTGTTCAAAGGTGAACCTTCTGCTCAGTCTTAGGTTCTTAATGCTCTGGAATGGATTTTTTTTTTAAAGCTGTATCTATATTTTGCTGTGTTGAGCTTTCCTTCTACTCTGATGAGTCCCTGCTGCTGAAAAAACAAACAGACAGCATGAGGCTGCTACCAGCACGCTTTACTTTTGGGGTGCAACTCTGCAGGTGATGAGCAATGCCTGGTTTCCTCTGTACATGATGCTTGGAATTGAGGTTCATCAGACAAGAGAATCTTGTTTCTCAGAGTCTGAGGGTCCTTTAGGTGCTTTTTTTGCAAATTCTAAGTGTATTTTCGAGTGAGTGTTGCAGTGATGTTTGTCCTTCTGTAGGTTTCTCCTATCTCCACATAAGATCATGGAGCTCAACAAGAGTGAGCATCAGGTTCTTGGTCGCCACTCTAACCAAAGCTCTTCTCCATTAATTGCTCCGTTTGGCCAGGAGGCCAGCTCTAAGAGGAGTCCTGGTTGTTTCAAACTTCTGTAACAGAGACTACATATCTGATGAAGTGATGACAGATCTGTGGTTTGATGCAATCCTGTTTCTGAGCTCTACAGACAGTTTTTTTAACCTCAGGGCTTGGTTTTTGCTCTGATATGCATTTTCAGCTGTTAGAACTTTTATTAAGACGTGTGTTTGCCTTTCCAAATGATACCCATTCAATTGAATTTGCTGCAGGTTAACTTCACTCAAAGTGTAGCAACATCTACAAGCAATATGAACACTCCTGAGCTAAATTTCAACTGTCCCAGATATGAATACTTATGCAATGGAATTAGATTTTTTTTAGATGGTAAAAAGCATTTTAACATAAAGCAGGCAAGTTTAACATATACTGTAGCAGCAAAATGAACAAAATGTGAAAAAAATGAAGGGGTATGAATATTTCGCAAGGCACTGAATGCTAGGATTTAGTATCATGTGTCATGGTATTTTTCCAAAGAGAAGAAATTGTTGAATAAAGTTATATTTGTTTTCTTTGCGCACAAAAAGTATTCTCATAGCTTCATAGAAGTAACGTTGATGTCCTTACTACCTTTCTGGGCCTTAAACTTGTCTCTCGGATTTCATCAAAATTATTTTAATTTGAGTTCTGAAAATGAACAAAGGTCTTACGGGTTTAGAACGACATGAGGGTGAGTAATTGATGACAGAATTTTCATTTTTGAGTGAACTAGCTGAACTAGGGAAGCTGTCAAACCCCCCCTGCCACCTTGCCTATGAAATCCACTTGTTCTGACTCACCTAATTGCATCAAGACAAGCAAAGGAAATGCATAGAGAAAATACTTGAGGGGAGGAATGTGAAGTTCTCTGTTTGCCTGCGAGTGGAAGTAATTACACAGTTGACGTACCATCGCTCCTGATAGGGAAATGTGATACATGGGTTATGAGACTTAGCAGAGCTTAAGCTGTCATAAAAGGCCTCAGTAACCAGATTAATGTTCTGACAAGACTGTCTGATTGTCGCCATAAGGCTAATGATTAAAGGAAAGAGGATGCTTTGTGCTGTCGCTAAAAATGCTCGCATGCTAGCTCAACTTTGGCCTCTTTTGTCCAGCCGAACATAAATAGTAGACGGTTCTGTGGGTCTACGTGATGCATTGAACTCAAAACTGTTATTAATTTCATAAAAGGCTGTTAGATGGTCTGTTTGTTGGCACAATATAACTGGTCAGTATGACGGATTGAGGATTACATTAGAGTGGGTAACCATTCAGAGTTTCCTGCTATAAGTTATATCCTGTCAAATCCATTGTTCAGGAATCTTTCTGAGGTTTGTGAAGTACACTCACTCCTTCTCTTTTTGAGCGGCTCCCAGCCCCTCCGTCCCCTGAGCTGATTACAGAAAGCCCCTTAATGTGTATTGTAGGAGTCAAACAATGACATTTCCATAGTAGGAACTGTGACTTCCTGTTGATAAGCAGCACGCTATTCCAAGCCAACTAGTGTTTATGTGTGTTTTTGCACCGGGTGAAAACAATATCTCTTCGTTCGAGGAGAACAAGTGTTGGTGTAAAAATAGCGATGCGTGGTTAAGCATCAAAGGCCAGAAAATTCCTTCCAATAAACAATGTTTCGCGAGAACTCCACACAAACAATTCAATCCCACACATTTATTTCAAACTCAATTGAAATCTGTCTTTGAAGGATTTGTTTTGGGAGTATGAATAATGCTCAAAGTTTTCCATAGTGCAAACTACAGCTCATTGTTACTTGTTGTAGTTATATAACTACAATTTCACTGATTTGTCTTTATTGTGAGTGCACAAAACAGAAGATCAAGCATTGTTTCTACTAAAAGATCAAAGGTTGTTAATCTTGAAGATAAAAAGACACTCAAAACATTCATTTAAAACATCATCTTGTTCGTTTGCTTTCGTTTATCTGACAAAAGCAAGAAAAAAGATCAAAAAATGTTTGAAGATTTAGCTGTGCCAAATAAGAACTGATACTTTTTGATGCCTAGATGCAACTTGTAGATGCTATTTGCAGGGTAATTAAATACAATTTAGTTAAACGCCTGTGCTGATTTCATGATTTGTGACCTTTGGCCCTGACTTTTTACTCCAGATAGTATTTAAAATGTAAACCACAAGGCGTAGTGAAACACAATCGCTGTTTGATATGCCACTACTATCATGTGCTACAGCGTGGCAGCAGCAGCTGTCTTGTGCTACAGACGACAGGAAGAAGTTAGTAGCTTACGAGCAGCTCTTTGAACTTGATGCAGTGATTTAACTGTTGGCACTTTTGAAATACACCCCGTTATCCTGTTCCTGCCTGTCTTTCGCTAAAGTGCATTTACTAAGCATACGGGTGGTTATAGAAGAGGTTGCTAAAAGACAAAGGTTATGCTGCTATAATTGCACCTTAAATAGGTCAAGAAATTATGAATTCGTTGGGCATTTTATTATGGTTTTCTTAACTCTTTATATTCACGATAGTATCTTGTCCACCTTAATGTCCTTCAGGAGCTTGAAGGCCAGTGTTCCCTGAGGAGCATGTTCTAGAATGTGTTCCATGTTGACACTCTAAAAATAGAGCCTATTCCCGTCTAGTCGCTCACAGCACCCCCTCATCACTTTATCAAATAACCCGTGAGACGGGGTTCTGAAGAAGACGCTGGGGGTTCTGCTATAGACCTGCTCCAGATGGGTTGTCCAAAAGAAGTGTGGAGTAGTTTAAGAGCTGACAGTTTGTGTACTTACAGCGCTGGTTTTGGTTTCAGAACAACAGAAGCTCACCAAGGAGGGTGGGAGAGTGCACTTGTGACTTCATAGAAAACGTCTCTGAGCTTGCTTGTTTACCCGAAGCCAGTCAGCCTGGGTAAACGTAATTCTGGGTTATCCTCTGTCATGTTTCATTCTTTTCATATTTGTCTCTGAGTAACTAATCATGCACACATTCTTATTGCATAATTATGAGGGCTATGAAGCTAATTGGACTCCTAAAATGTATCCTAAAAGAAAACAGTACTAAAATAATTGACCTTATATTAAACTAATATTTAGATTTTTAATGCATGAAAGCATGAAAAATGGTTGACCCTGTGTTAAAAAAGATGTTAATCGAAAATTAAATGCTTGGTAAAAAACGTGTTTTAACCACTGAAAAGCACATTAGAAGAAGAATAAATAAATGTGCTGTCTCAGCAATGGAACATGATTTATTTATTTGTTTATTTAACAGGGACAGTGCATGGCCCTCAGCCTTACCAGAATTAGCTACAAGCTAAATTTCATCTGTTCATCTAAATTTCATGATTAGTCCTGCCGGCTGAAATAGTCCACATTATGAAGCACTGAAGAGTGTGTGTACTGTAGCTACACATGGCAGCATCTCTCAGTGACTGATGAGCTGATGTGGAGGCCTCAGGTTTCTCCGTTTGGCTGCTGATTGACTAAAGACTTGCTGCTCTTGCAGTTTGATATTTTAATCAGATGCTCTAATGAGTTAATGGACACCCAAGGCAGGATGTGGCCCCCAAACCCCAGCAGCACAGGAGGAGATTTCTCTTTCATTTGGATGCATGCTTAGTGTTGATTTCAGCGGTCACAAGTTCCAAGCTATGGCGCAATCATGTGTGAGCCAGTGAGGTATCTTTCATTCATATACTCATACATTCAATCACTCATTTATCATACATTCACTCGTTCATGCACTCATACATTCACTCACTCATTTACCCATTCTTTTATGCTCTCATTTTCTTGTGTACATTCACTCACGCATACACACATACATTCACTCACTCATTCACTCATGCACTAATTTACTTGTGCACTCATACATTCACTATTCACGCATTCATTCACTTACGATACGCATTCACTTATTTATTCATGCACTCATACATTCACTAATTTATTCATACAGTCATGCACTTATGCATTCACTCGCTCATTTACTTATGCACTCATACATTCAATCACTAATTCATCATGCACTCGTGATTTCACTCATTCATAGTCATATTCACTCATACAATCATGCATTCACTCATTCATTCATGCACTAATTTACTTGTGCACTCATACATTCACTCATGTATTCATGCATTCATGCACATTTGCTGTGCATTCACTCATTCATTCATGCACAAATTTAATTGTGCACTCATACATTCACTCATTCATTCATGCACTCATACATTCACTCATTTATTCATACATTCATGCACTCATGCATTCACTCATTTATTCATGCACTAATTTAATTGTGTACTCATACCTTTACTCACTCATTCATTCATGCACTCATACATTCACTCATTTATTCATGCATTTGTGCACTTATACATTCACTTATTCACGCACTCATACACACACACACACACACACACACACACACACACACACACATACACATACACTCGTGCATTCATGCATTAGCTCATTCATTCATGCACTCATGCATTCACTCATTTTATCATGCACTTATGCAATCAAAGGAAACGGCTTCCTGTGGTTGTAATTGCCAAAGGGTCGAGGCAGCACTCATGATGTCAGATTATATTGAATGTATCATAATACTTCTCAGAGGTGGGAAGACATGTCATGCTGTGAAGACATGTCATTAAACATACAAAAAAAATCTAACAAATAATCCATGGTTTTCATCATTGATTTCATTTATTTGGTCTGAATGTGTCATCAGTTACTGTATTCATCAACATTTAATCTTACAGTTGAACTTTTGACTTTGGGAGAACGCTGGTGTGTGTATGTGAATATTACAGTCATGAGACTACTGTAAAATATAAGCATGTCATTGGAAATCTGGAATTGTACTCATGGCCTTCTTTCAAAAATGAACTATCCCTTTACAAATGAACCAAGTCCAAGTGATTAAAAAAAAATATAACACTAATTATACATTAAATATATGGTGGTATTATTATATATATAAGAGGCCGAAGTCACTTGAACTCAGTACTCAATGCTCTGTGTCCAGCACAGTTGTAAGAGAGATCCATTTGACAGTAGACCTCAGCACCCCCAGCTCCATCCTGCGTTCCTGGCCGTCTGGCTTACAGTCTGATGTTCTTCCTGGCTGGATATCAGTGGCTAATTGCCAGTGATGTTTAGCAATTCTGTACATGAGACAACGCGTCTGATATCAAGTGAACAAGCTTTTTATCAGTCTTTTTGCCCCTGATTCACTTTATATCTAAGCAATCATGACCAACCTCTAGACTCCTTTCATGTCGGTTTTCCCACGCTTGTCCTGGCCGTGATCACCCGTACTGCAAGTCGGGACGCTGTAAATGTGTGTGTGGCTTCAAATCATCCCCCCTGTAATTGGTGTTTCAGACATGAAAGGCATTGTGGGATTAGTCGGTTGCATGGACTCCCTCTGTGGCTGAGATGAATTAGAGTATATTAGAGCATTAAAGGTCATGCACAGATATCACGGCATTGCTTTACTTCCAAGTGAGGTTGAGTCAGGTGAGGAAATGGTCACATCTATGTTGTAAAGGCACTTATGAGAATTCTGACTTCATTTATTCATGCTTATGACTTACTTTCCTTTGTGAAATGGAAAAACAAAGCTACAACAGAATTTCCGCTGGTCGCTCTTTTATATACAATCACAATGAATGGGGTTTGAGCTTCAAAAAGGCGTCCATATGAGTTGCTATGAGTTGCTATCAGTCATACAATATCTTCATGTTAAAAACAGACTAAAATTCACTGGTAATCCCTTCTAGTGAGCTGTTAACAGCTAAGAATCACAGAGACAGTGAGTTGAACTAGATTAGTCAGTTTTGTGTATGCATCATTTAGGCTGATTTTATGAACTAGATCCACTGATTCATTGAAAAGATCATTCTCAAAACAGTGATTCATTCACAAATCAGACAACACTCATTCAAAACTTTTGCGTGCTTAGGGCATCTAGGGTTATATCAAGATGTTCAATGAATAACGACTTCTATTTTGGTCTTTATTGAAGTCATTTCTAGGGAGTTATCATGCTTTTCACTTTAGAATACTCATCCAAATAATTAGTAATTCCTTTTGGTCAAGTAATACTTGAGTCATTACTAGTGGGTTACTATGATTTTGAATTATTCACATTAATTATAAACCTATATATAGTAATTCGTAGTAGTTCTCTGGGTGGTATGAAAAAATAGTAGGTTCTGATTAGCTAATTGTAAACTACCACTTTCAACTGAGCGCTTTTACTCAATAATTCATTAATCAGGGTTTCTTTTTAGGTTATATTAGTTACTAGAATGTTAATAGTGTATTAGTCATTTGTTCCTGTGTAGTTATTCATTATTGATGGAACAGTATTCTAAAGTGATACTTTCAATTGTAGTATTCTATTTGCTATTGCGTTTAATATTATGTAATAGTGCTGTCAATTGATTAAAAAAAGTAATTAATCACACTTTTTTTCTGAAATTAATCGTGATTAATCACACCTAACATTGACATTTTTAAATATACTTTTATATTGCCATAATTTCGCATTTAATCTTCAAATTAATGCAGGAACAACATAAAGACAGTATATTTTTAATAGTTGTTAAACATTTTGATTATGACTGAAGACATTTTGCATTATTATTGACATTTTATTCTATTATTTTAATACTGTAAGGTTGCTTTGACACAACTTGTATTGTAAAAAGCGCTGTATAAATAATCTTGACTTGACTTGACTTGACTTGACTTGACTGAAGGTGAGTATCACTGATACCAATATTACTGAAGTCTCTAGGAAATAATTTTTTTCCTAATATTTTACCATTGACTATAGCCATTTAACATTACAGTAAAATTAAGACCTATCGATTTTAACTAGGGCCGGGACTCGATTAAAAAATTTAATCTAATTAATTAGAGGCTTTGTAATTAATTAATCGAAATTAATCGCATTTTAATCGCATATAAATATTTGACCTGAGAACAGTGAGAATTAAGATTTTTACATGGATTTTTAGTATACCATTGAATAATGACTGAATACATAAGCTTAAGCAACAAAATATTGTTTATTTTTGTTCAACCAAGTCCAACAGACCAGTGCAATATTGCCATTAAGTGTAGCAAGAGGCACGTTCTTTAACGAGTCTTTCATGCCGAGAACTCTGCTCTTGTGTTTGCTTAATTAAGCATTTAAACGTTAATGACCAAACCTATCATTATAAATGTTGCTGCACATGGAATATAACGCGGATAACATTTAAAAAATATTTTTTTATCAGGTTACACACTGATTATTTATCACTCAAACCCCTTTCTCTACCTGTCCGTTGGTCGCGGATATCCTCCATGTTTGTAGTTTTTTAACACTTTTTATGCGTGTTTGTAGTTCTAATCGAATCCTCGTTCACGGCGCAGTGTGTTGCGGGCAATATTAGCCGTTAAGAGTGTGCATTGATCGTTAAGTAGTAGGTCATCCGGGAATCTTTGGAATACTTTTTTAAACATACTACGATTTGGGACATACAATACTATTTAGGACGGACGCAGCTTGTCTGAACCTGAACGCTAGTTGGTGCTCCAGTATAATCGGTCCGCGGAATCTCATCCAGTGAGAAACGTTCCCCGGTGCAAAACTAAGTGCGATTAAAATGCGTTAAAAAAATTTAACGCGTTATTTTTGTGTAATTAATTAATCTAAATTAACGCGTTAAAGTCCCGGCCCTAATTTTAACATTTTATTAGACTTAAAAAAAATACAACTTCTAATTTAAGTGAACTTAAAACAATCTTCACATAATTATTTACCTGTACCCTTCAGCAAGTAGGAAATATACAGAAATTGAATAAAGTTATCAAATACTAAATACTAAATGAATTATAGATAAATCCCTTATATTAGTCCTTCTTTTGTTTTTTGATTAATAGACATCACAGCAGCTAGGTTATTGGGTTATTTGGCTGCTATTACTTTAAGAGCTGCCGCTGTTGAGCGTGACGTGGATCTAGTTTAATTTGCACTTTAAAATGAAATGATACAGGCTACAGCACGTGTCGGCGCTTTTATGTGTGTAGAACTCGTAACGAAGTTGCTTCATTGAAAGCTTATTGTATTAAAAGCTCACTGTATCATGTGGAGTTGAGTATTATGAGAGAGATGGACTAAGCGATCGTGATTACCTGCGTCTGATACAGCATTCATTCTTCATCATCATGATGAAACATTACTTTGAATATCCCCTGAGGAAAACGTTATCTTTATCATAACATTAATATCCTTTCATCTGTTAAGGGTGATTTCTAAAGACAATCACCCTTGTCAAGCTGTTGTTGAAACTAAAAATAACTTCTGTTTCTAACCGTGTTTATTTTTCAGTCTAAAATCTTTACTGCTGACTCTTAAAAACTTTTCGCCATATAATGGCGGAACAATGTAACTAACACCGTTTCTCAAAACCAAACACTTTTAAATACTACTATTTTATATATAGAATATTATTTATTGAATAATATTTAATATACAACTCAGCCGTCATAAAAGTTGCTAGGCAATTCAGTCAAATGTACAAAGACGGTGCTCTAATATACAGCGTTGAATTTACATAAACATAATGAGAACAAATAATAGTTTAATGAGACAAAAGACTGCCTGTTAGATTGACTCAAAATGAATTATATCTCATGTTTAACCACTATAGACACATCAGAGCCAGCTGTAAATTCCAGAAGATCTGGCCAAAATAAGACTGCTCTCGGGCGGATTCATGAGGGCTGAACAGTCGCTGACGCCCTAGAACTCACATGTCCGAAAACGTTGACGCAATTTTTCAAATAGACATTATCTTTATTAACAAACTGCATCTTTGAACTATAAACAAGTACATTCTAGGCTGAAACCTCCTAAAACTACATTCCATTACACAAAAACATTATTAATTATAAAATTACAGCGGATTTGGGCGTCCACCATGACACTTTCTGTAAGAAGTACCGCAAGTGGAGTGACACAATATTGGAGTTCTTGGAATATCCTAATCAGCCAATCAGATTCGAGGACCAGAAATACCTGTTGTATAACTGTAAATAACAACATATTCTTTTAAAATATTAACTCTCTTTAAAAAGCAATCTTTTTAAAAAATAAGCTGAAGTGTGCCTTTTTTTTCACATAGTCAGGCATGTCTAGCATGACTAAAACTGGTGTTAACCTGAATAATATTAGCCTGAGAGTTAAAGGATTATTTCACTTCCAGAACAAACATGATGATGTACTCACCCCCTTGTCATCCAAGATGTTTGTCTTTCTTTCTTTAGTCGTAAAGAAATTATGTTTTCTGAGGAAAACATTTCAGGATTTCTCTCCATAAAATGGATATGTATGGTGCCCCCAAGTTTGAACTTCCAAAATGCAGTTTAAATGCAGCTTCAAAGGGCTCTAAACAATCCCAGCCGAGGAAGAAGGGTCCTATCTAGCAAAGCGATCAGTTATTTTCAAAACAAATTGACAATTTATATACTTTTTAACCTCAAATGTACGTGTTGTCTAGTCTCTTCGATGTGCGTGCGTAGTCTGTGTGATCTGGGTCAATACCAAGCGTGCCGTAGGTGTCCTGAAAAGTGAAGCCAAAAGTTTTCGATCGCCCCCCGGTGGCTGGCTGCAGTATAGGTCATAAACCCCGCCCTCTCCATGTAATCTAATGGGACGTGAGCCAAACTAAATAATCGAATTACACGGCAAATAATTTTTTTCCAAAGGTGATTTCCATCGTGTGAGGTAGTTCTTATAATGCTGATTCATGCTCAGGTGTTCGTTTTTCTAATAAGTTTGCTTTTAAGTAGTTATTTGATGCTATAAAAACGGGGTGTGGTGTCATGATTGTGATCGTGCGATTGGGTCTGCGGGAGTTTGGGCGGGACTTTGACACCGCGGCTCCGCCTCACAACACTACTGCGCATGCTCTGGCTCCAAACGAACCTCTACTGCGCATGCTCTGGCTCCAAATGACGTAACTTCCCCCAAGATGGTAGCGGCCATATTGAGCTGTTTTGGCTTCACTTTTCTATAGTGGAAAGAAGCGGAAACGCGTTGTCCATCTTTTTTACAGTCTATGGTCAATACTGTTAGGGTGTCGGAAAAACTCCCATCTCGTTTTCGTCTTCAACTTCAAAATCGTCCTATAACGCTGTTTTGTTCTGTGTGTTCACTTTGTAAACATTGGGTCAGTACTTCTGTGGCGATGTAGGACAATTTTAAAGTTGGGGAAGAAAACGAGTTGAGAGTTTCTTGACATACCCTAACTGTATTGACCTGGATCACACAGACTACGCATGCGTTTCGCAGAGACGAGACAAGACGAGCATTTGAGTTTAAAAATGATCAGTTTGTTTAAAAAATAACCAAGCTAACACTTTAGAATAGGTAACACCTATTAATTATTAACTACGACTTATTAGCATGCATATTACTAGAATATTGGCCATTTATTAGTACTAATTAAGCACATATTAATGCCTTATTCTACATGAGCTTATTCTGCATCCCTAATCCTACCCAATACCTAAACCTAACAACTACTTTACTAACTATTAAGAAGCAGCAAATTAGGAATTTATTGAGGGAAAAGTCGTAGTTAATAGTTAATAGGTGTTACCTATTCTAAAGTGTTACCATAACCAATCTTTTCACTAGATAGGACCCTTCTTCCTCGGCTGGGATCGTTTAGAGCCCTTCAAAGCTGCATTTTGAAAGTTCAAACTTGGGGGGCACCATAGAAGTCCACTGTATGGAGAGAAATTCTGAAATGTTTTCCTCAAATAACAATTTCTTTACGACTGAAGAAAGAAAGACATGAACATCTTGGATGACAAGGGGGTGAGTATATTATCTGTAAATGTTTGTTCTGGAAGTGAACTAATCCTTTATTTTCAGTCAATATCTGCAACGTTATGACGTAATTTTATGTTTTCTACTGCCAGAGTTTGTTCCCGCTGCATCATATAATATTAGCCCGGCTCTTGCCAGTTGTCTTTGGCATTACTTTTAGTGCTGTCTGCTTGTGGTAAGGGTAGACCAGCGTCCTCCAGCTTCTGTTTGTCCCGGGTCTGCAGCTGTTCCTTCGTCCCAGCGGGTAGCAGCCAATCTGAACCCAGTGGCTATGAGAAACACCCAGAGGGGATGCAGAGGGCTCAGGGTAGTTGATGTGTGTGGAATTGAGACACCTATCTCTGGCTGTGTGGAAAGAATGAATGATTAGCCCTGCATCTCCTTTTGTGTCAGATGGCAGCTTCTCAACTCACACTTGATAAAGGGGTGTGCAGTGGTTGTCAGGAATATAGTAGCGCTGAGCCCGACGTGTCTCACAGCGGCACCTACACGGTGAAGGGCCTGAGTGGCAGAATGGGGGATATTTCAACACCACGAGACACTGGCTGTCAGAGCTAATGAACCTGTTCCAATCCCTATTTGACAGTAAAATGTCCTCTATAAATAAAATATGTGCTTAGTCGTGTATATTGGGTCCATGCTCTTAATGCACATCTTCCAGTGTTGACTGCTTCTGTCAACGCAAAAGATTTACTTACTGTACATGATAAGCAGACACACAATGGATGATGCTATATGAGGGTTCATTGCATTCTTACTTTGTGTAAATGAATTTAATAAAATTACTTCTTGTTTTCTATATTACAGTTTTACATAAATACATATATAGATATACATACATGTCAGGGGCATTTCCTCAGAGAAGGCAAGGGAGGCAGTGTCTCCTCGAAATATTGAATGAGAAAAAAAACTATATTATTATTACCTTGATTCTACTGTGTTCTTACCTGAATGATTCACAGCTGTGTTTTTTGTTTAATGATAGTTGTCCACGAGTCCCTTGTTTGTCCTGGACAGGCAGAAAAATCCTTCAGGTCCCACAAATTCTTTGGTTTTCCAGCATTTTTGTGTATTTGAACCCTTTCCAACAATGACTGTATGATTTTGAGATCCATCTTGTCGCACTGAGGACAACTGAGGGACTCATATGCAACTATTACAGAAGGTTCAAATGCTGACTTATGCTCCAGAGGGAAAAAAAACATGCATTAAGAGCCAGGGGTGAAAACTTTTGAACACAATTGAGATATTTAGAGGCTACAGTAGATACTTACATGTTGCCCAGAAGATGAAATAAGTTAAATTTACCCTGATCTTTAAATTCCAAAAGTTTTCACCCCTGGCTCTTAATTCTTGTTTTGTTTTGTTTTTTTCATCTGGAGCACCAGTGACTGTTTGAACCTTCTGTAATAGTTGCATATGAGTCCCTCAGTTGTCCTCAGTGTGAAAAGATGGATCTCAAAATCATACAGTCATTGTTGGAAAGGGTTCAAATACACAAAAATGCTGGAAAACCAAAGAATTTGTGGGACCTAAAGGCAGTTTAACTGTTCAGGGGCCTCATTTATAAAGGCTTGCGTAGAAACCATCCTTGATTTTATCTAAGAACTTTTCTGATTTGATCGTAAGAGCGATTCAGAGAAACGAACGTACACACGAAATCCATGCGTACGCCAGTCATTCGGTTATAAATCACAAATGATTGTGGAATTGTGTGCAGCTGAATGTTCCGCCGTCGAAACGCCCCTGCTTAATTAATTAACATATAAAATGAGCTCATTCCTAAAGCAAAAACTCTGTGACAATGGCAAGTAAAAAGGAGCGCAAGAAACCATATTATGGTGAGGCTGAACTATCTGCAATACCAGGCATTACCACAAGGAAACGGTCGTACGCCAAGCTGGAATCTGACGTGGAGATAAGTACTTTTCCACGCCAAAGACGGTTTTTATAAATCTGTACTTTGACGTGGATTTGATTGTACGAACACTCTAAGATCAAATCAGTGCGTAAGAAAGTTTTATAAATGAGGCCCCAGGACTCATGAACAACTATCACTCAACAAATAAAACACATCTGTGGATCATTCAGGTAACAACACAGTATTAAGAATCAAGGAGATGTGAACTTTTGAAAGGGTTAATTTTTATAAATTAACAACTATTATTTTCTCTTGTGGACTATATGTAAACATCTTTTATGTGAAATATCTTATTTAGGTCAGTACTAAATAAATAATAACATGCATTTTGTATGATCCTTCTTATTTTGGTAAAATAATTAACATTAACATGCAGATTCTGAAAGGCGGATGTAAACTTTTGGCCAACTTTAATTCATAGATTTAAAATGAATGAATTAATAAAATAAAATGGTTCAGCTTGTATTATAAAAGTAAAAGAGTGAAAATGACATTCAAGTCTTTTACACTGAGACAAAAATGTTCACATATTTTCACAAACATTTTTCTTGAGCAATGAATTTAGCATATTAGAATGATTTCTGTAGGATCATGTGACACTTAATAAAGCATGCTTCTGGAATGGCTAATGATTAATAATTGGTATAGTATTAACAGATAACAGATGGTAGATACACTCTCAGAAAAAAAGCTGTCACTGGTGTCTTACCCTTTTAAAAGGTACACCTTTGTACCTTATTGGTTGTGACCCTCTGTGACATCTAAAAGCTGAATAAATAAGCTTTTCATTGATGTATGGTTTGTTAGGATGGCCAATATCTGATGGAAATACAACTATTTGAAAATCTGGAATCTGAGTGTGCAAAAAAATCTAAATATTGAGAAAATCGTCTTTAGAGATACTTTATATCCTAATGAAAGAAAAATTAATAATTTTAACCCATACAATGTATTTTTGGATATTGGTACAAATATACCCGTGCTACTTTTTTTTTAAGACAGATTTTGTGGTCCAGGGTCACATTTATCCATGCATATTAGTGCCTTTAAAGGTTTATTATTAGTACCTAAATGGTGCGATTTTATATCTTTTGAAACTGTACCGCCCCAGTGACAGCTTTTGTACCTTTTTCCGAGAGTGTACAAAAGCTAGACCGAATCTGAATCAAACAGGAAAGCACAATGTTTTCCCTACAGCTGCTTCCACTAAATCTACTGTCTGCTTGACGCACACTAGAGCCAAGTACAGCTAATGTTGGCACTTTCTCCTGCATTTGGCTGTGGCGTCTTCCTCCATGCTCTTGGATGGTGAAATGAAAGAGGTCTACATCCTATTCTCGTCTAGTCACCCCACTGCCTAGTCACCAGTTTTGGAGAAGTCCTCCCAATGACTGTTCAGCATGAAATCCCACCCCACTCTTATCTTCCGGGCAACCCTGCTGCTGCGCTGCCAAATCCCTTCTTGCTCAGCCCAGCCCTGGGACCAGAAGAGTTTTTCCCACCTTTTATGGGATCAGCCCCTTATTTACCCTGTTATTTATTTAGGGATGCTTCCGGCCTCCGTCTAGGCTGCATCACTTTATTAATTCTTCGGAGCAACTGAAGCGGCAACACGATATCCTCTTTCTTCAGCCGAGCCAGATCCCTGCCAAACAAAGTTAACTGTGCCCTGTTGCCAAAGACTCAATCCAACTTGGCCTATGCTTGTGGCGCTGTCCGCTGAAAATTGCTCATAACATTTGTCAACAATGATTCAAATGAACAAAGACGAATGGTGTGCCTTTAGTGTGTGATAGGTGAAAATACAAAGCCGGAATGTGCCTTAATTCTGTGATTAGGACAGTAATAATATCTTAAAATTATACTTTCTAGTTTAAAAGGGTGTGGAAATCATATAAAAAACAATATACTAAGGTTTTAAATCAACTATTTGCAGAAAGCCAATGTAGAGACATGCACATTTTGTGTGAATACAAGATGATGGCACACTAAAAGGAATAATCATGACAGGTATAGAGGCAAAAATGTTGTCTGTACCTTTATAAATACAACAAATGTGGATGCAAAACAGATTTTGAAAATAAAGTTTTTATTTTTGACTATGATACATTAAAAAATAATAATAATACTGTTCAAAAGAATAAAAGATTTCAACATTTTCTGAAAGTTTCGCTCACCAAAATACAGTAAAACAGTATAAAAAATATTGTGACAAATAATACAATTTAAAAATTTTAATATGTTTTAAAATGTAATTTATTCCTGTGATGGCAAATCTGCATTTTCAGCAGCCAATATTCCAGTCTTAAGGGCCTATGTTTGTTTCCTCTAATTGATTTTCAGGCCATTTGTCCCATTTATGAGTGAGTGAGTCAATAAGTAAGTATGTAAATAAATAATTGTATGTATATGTATGTATGTAAACTCTATATGAAAACACTATTTATGTCAGATCCCTAAAATAAATTTCAATTAAAATAAATACTATTTTAAAAATGAAATCCCAATCTGAACGAAATTATTGGATGAAATCAAATACAAAAATACATTTGAGGTCAAAAGTTTACGTCCCCCTTTCAGAATCTGTGAGATGTTAATCATTTTACCAAAATAAGAGGGATCATGCAAAGTGCATGTTATTGTTTATTTAGTACTGGGGCCTCATTTATAAAGACTTGCGTAAAAACCATCCATGATTTTATCTAAGAACTTTTCTGATTTGATCGTAAGAGCGATTCAGAGAAAACGAACGTACCACGAAATCCATGCGTACGCCAGTCATTCGGTTATAAATCACAAATGATCGTGGAATTGTGTGCAGCTGAATGTCCCGCCATCGAAACGCCCCTGCTTAATTAATTAACATATAAAATGAGCTCGTTCCTAAAGCAAAAACTCTGACAATGGCAAGTAAAAAGGAACGCAAGAAATCAAATTATAGTGAGGCTGAACTATCTGCAATACCAGGCATTACCACAAGGAAACGGTCGTACGCCAAGCTGGAATCTGACGTGGAGATAAGTACTTTTCCACGTCAAAGACGGTTTTTATAAATCTGTACTTTGACGTGGATTTGATCGTACAAACACTCTAAGATCAAATCAGTGCGTAAGAAAGTTTTATAAATGAGGCCCCTGGTCTGAATAAGATATTTCACATAAAAGATGTTTACATATAGTCCACAATAGAAAATAATAGTTGAATAAAAAATGACCCATTTCAAAAGTTTACATCCCCTTGATTCTTAATACTGTGTTGTTACCTGAATGATCCACAGCTGTGTTCTTTTGTTTAGTGATAGTTGTTCATGAGTCCCTTGTTTGTCCTGAACAGTTCAACTGCCTGCTGTTCTTCAGAAAAATCCTTCGAGTCCTACAAATTCCTACTATAAATATATCAAAATGTAATTTTTGATTAGTAATATGCATTGTTAAGAACTTAATTTGGACAACTTTAAAGGTGATTTTCTCAGTATTTAGATTTTTTTACACCCTCAGATTGCAGATTTTAAAATCTAACAAACCATACCTCAACAGAAAGCTTTTTTATTGAGCTTTCATATGTTGTATACACCTCAGTTTTGTCAAATTTAACCTTATGACTGGTGGTTTTGTGGTCCAGGGTCACAAATACAGTTTCCACAGAGGCACTAAAAAATAAGAACATAGGCTTATTAAAATATTATACAGGGGCGTTTTTGTCTCCACATTTAAACATCTACCCCTAATTTCAGATAATTTCTAACCTTGGTACAAAATTGAAAAGCTTTTATTGCTGATTTTTGATGTTTCATACCATTCTGGACTTCTTTCAAAGAAACAGCGAGAAGCCAGAAGACAGTCTGTCTATAATTGTTATAGCCTTGCCAGTCCAGGCAACACCAGCATAAACCCTGATGAGGGTGTAGATGTGGATGAAGCAGAAGGTTTTCCTGCCCTGAAGCTGCATCATTATGCGGAACCAAGTTTGAGTGTGTCGGCAGTATGGAACAGAGCCAGTCGTTTGAGCGTCTGTGTGTTTGCGTGTGCCGTATGTCTGAGAGGACGCACAGTAGTATTGAGTTTCATGCGTGTCAGTTGTGTACTGCTGGCTGAATCCTGTCAAATCCACACTGCCTCCTGCTGCCCCCTGCCGGGCCTGCGTCACACGTTCATAGAAACCAACTCAGATAGACATCTTATTTCTAATCCTAAACTAAAGGGATTCTCCCAGTAACAACAACTGATGACTAGGACTAGACAGTATTAATATGTTGTGGTCATGGAACAATATGTGAGGCATTGGGAAAGTACTCCAGAAAGCCCGAATGTAGAAACGCTTGGACACGCATTGCTTGAGGCTGGCAATCAAAGTTACTCAGAAATATCTGTCAGGTTGCCAGTAGTGGAAGCATATTCATGCACAGGCAATATTTCAGCCAGCCGATGACACCGACTAAGCTGAAGCGCTGTTATGCTGCCTTCACGTATTTCCCACTTATGAAGTCGTGATTGTCATATTCAAGTGCTTTAATGTTGAAAAGAATTAAATGAATGTGCACATCAAAGGAAATTTACAAAAGCGATTTTATGTCCATAGAAAGCACATTACATGTAAGTGAAGTGTCTACTTTTAAGGTTTTCAAATAAAATGTCAAAATTTGGTTGAAATAATGTTACATTGTAATTCAGTGTAACACAATATTTATGTAATAATTCAAACATCATGCTTATTTTGACTTGTACATATTAAAATATATAAAAGAATAAGGGAGCATATTAAATTTTATGATGTTTTAAATGAGTAAAAAATTCTCACTTACAAATGGGCAAAACCTAGTATAGTGGCAAATATTTAAAAATATAAAATTACAGATCATTATTATTTGGGGTGAAAGGTATTGGTCTTTTAATATGTCATACGTTGATTTTTGTTTGTAAATATACCTGACAAGATTGTTACACTGAATGACATTTTAGTGGGTGTCTTCAGTAAATTAGGGGAAAATGTATGATATTTATTTTTTGCTCGGAAGAATAAAAACAAAAATGCAATTAATTTAAACAAAACACTTTTTAAACATTTTTTGGTAAAACAACAACTATTTAAAGCAGTACTACACTCATTGTTTTATGCTTAAACCCTTTTTTTTGTCTTTGACCCATAAACATTCACCAGTTTGCTGACAATTCTGGAATTTTGGTCAAATGCATGGGTTTTAAATGCATGTTGTTTAAAAAAAAATTAAACGTTTTTTTGTTTAATGTAATTGCATTTTTGTTTTTTTCTGAGCAAACAAAAAAACAAAATCATAGATTTTTCTCTAATTGTCAGAAGACACCCACTAAAATGTAATTTAGTGTAACAATCTTGTCAGGCATATTTACAACAAAAATCTATTTATGACACATTAAAAGACGAATTCCTTTCATCCCAAATACAAATGAGTTGTAATTCTACATTTTTAAAACGTGCCACTATCCTAGGTTTTGCACATTTGTCAGTAAGAATTTTTTACTCATTTAAAACATAATAAAATTGAATATGCTCCCTTATTCTTTTATATATTTTAATATGTACAAGGTAGAATAAGCATGTAGTTTGAATTTTTACATAAATATTGTGTTACACTGAATTACAATGTAACATTATTTTAACCAATATGAACAATTTTGACAAAAACAACTCATTAGTATTTGGGTTGAAAGGAATTGGTCTTTTAATATGTCATAAATTGATTTTTGTTGTAAATATGCCTGACAAAGTTGTTACACTGAATGGCATTTTAGTGGGTGTCTTCAGTAAATTTGGGGAAAATGTATGATATTTATTTTTTGCTCAGAAGAGCAAAAACAAAATTCAATTAAATTAAATAGAAAACTTTTTAATATTTTTTTGGGAAAAACAACAATTTAAAGCAGTATTATACTTATTGTTTTTATGCTTAAACCCTTTTTCGTCTTTGACCCATAAACATCCACCACACTACACATGCAGTTTGCTGACAATTATGGAATTTTGAAGATGAAAATGGGTTTAAGCATAAAAACAATAAATGTAATACTGCTTTAAATTGTTGATGTTTTTTTTTTAAGTTTTTTGTTTAATTTAATTGCATTTTTGTTTTTGTTCTTCTGAGCAAAAAACTAATGTCATACATTTTTCCCTAATTTACAAAAGACACCCACTAAAACCTCATTCAGTTGTCAGGCATATTTACAACAAAAATCAATTTATGACATATTAAAAGATGAATTACTTTCACTCAAATTACTAATTACTTGTAATTCTACATTTTTAATATGTGCTACTATCCTAGGTTTTGCCCAATTGTTAGTAAGAATTTTTTACTCATTTAAAACACAATACAATTTAATATGCTCCCTTATTCTTTTATATATTTTAATATGTACAAGTCAGAATAAGCATGTTGTTTGAATTTTTACATAAATAAATATTGTGTTACACTGATTTACAATGTAACATTATTTCAACTCAATTTTGACATTCTATTCTCCAAAAACATATTTGAAACCCTAAAAGTAGACACTTTACTTAAATTGAATGTGCTTTCTATGGATATAAAGTCACTTACATAAATTTCTTTTGATGTGGACGTCTTAACGTCTTTGACCCACATGCTTATTTCACAGCTTATAAAACATACAATATGCTTCTAGCCTATAAATGCACCACTTTAGCGACAAGACAAATAATGTAGTTAGTAGTAGTAATGTAGTTGTGAGAACAGCATTGACAGCAGCAATGGTTGTCTCCTTCATCATGTTTAAAGTTTATGACCCGCCCAACTTGGAAACTCAGAAATTAAAATTTTTACCGAATTTCCCAGAGGCGCTCACATCTAACTTCCAATTAAAAACCTCATATTTACAATAATTCCGAAAGCACGTGAAGACAGCATTACTTAACCAACTTTGCGTCCTCAGTTTAGCTGGAGGTGGGCCGTGGTTTAATCATTACCCATCCGTCTATGCAAATACACAGAGCGGGCCAATTAATGGGGTGTCATACATTTACAGCCGTATTGTTTAGACACAAAGAATTCTTTTCTGAGCAAGTGTTATAAATCAGTCGCTGATGTCATCCGGCGACAATGCAGGACAATGTGGCTGTGTGACCGTCCCGGTGGACAGCAGAGGGAGGTGGTCCCTGGCCCTCAAAAGTTGAGCTAACAAGCTATCAGTGCGGAAATGCTAATTAAAGGTTGATGGTCTCCATTCACGATTTCTGGAGAGTTTTTGCAAATTTGGATGTAAGTTTAACAAGGAATCTAAATATGTTAGAAAAGCACATTTCTACAATGTAAATCTTCACAACTTTGGAAAGTTTTATATCAAATTTTTTATATATATATTTAAAATATCACATTTGAATTTCACATTAAATCAGTCTTGGAAACTTTTTGTTATGCTTTAATTTATTACTGCCTTATTTATTAATAAATATATTACTATTACTGTTTATTAAAATATACAATTATTTATCACAAAATATGAATTATTATGTTGAAAATTATGATAATCTATACAACAAATATTAAAATAAACATTGGGCCATTTTAATATTTAAATGATTATTTTTTTACACATATGTTTTAGAAATTATGAGTCCCCCACAGCTGTGGCATCATGTCCAGCACACCAGTCAAGAGCTGAAATATGAAATGTGTGAAGAAAAAAAATAAACAAATAAAAAGATAAATATTCTTTTCCAATCCATTTTTTAAGTATTCAAAAAAGTATGAAATAATAATAATAATAAAAATTAAAATAATATGCTGACACACCAGTTAAGAGCTGAAATATGAGATAAATATAAAATATACAGTCAGGTCCATATGTATTTGGACACTGACACAATTTTTATTATTTTAGCTGTTGACCAAAACATATTCAAGTTACAGTTATACAATGAATATGGGCTTAAAGTGCACACTCTGAGCTTTAATTTATAGGGCAGTCTCATCAAATTGGTAGAAAGGTTAAGAAATTACAGCTCTTTAATATGTACCTCCCCCCTTTTTTAAGGGACCATAAGTAATTGGACGGTTGACTCGAAAGCTCTTTCATGGACAGTTGTGGGCTATTCCTTAATTTTTTCTACATCAGTTAACCAGGTAAAAGATTTGCTCTGAACCCATCATGCAGTCAAAGGAGCTCTGCATGCAAGTAAAACAGACAATTGTTAGGCTTCAAAAACAAAAGAAATGCATCAGAGAGATAGCAGGAACATTAGGAGTGGCCAAATCAACAGTTTGGTGAATTCTGAGAAGAAAAAGAACACACTGGTGAGCTCAGTAACATAAAAAGGCCTGGATGTTCACAAAAGACGACAGTATGGTGGATGATTGGATGATCCTCTCCATGGTAATAAAACATTTTACAACATCCAGCCAAGTGAAGAATACTCTCCAGGAGGTAGGCGTGTCACTGTCAAGTCTACAATCAAGAGAAGACTTCACCAGAGCAAAATAGAGATGGTTTACCACAAGGTGCAAACAAGACCAGATTAGACTTTGTCAAAAAACATTTAAAAAAGCCAGACCACTTCTGGAAAAGCATTTTTTGGAATGCTGAAATTAAAATCAATGTGTACCAGAATGACAGGAAGAAAAAAGTAAATGGAGAAGGCTTGGAACAGCTCATGATCCAAAGCCTACAACATCATCTGTGAAACATGGTGGAGCAGTGTAATGGCATGAGCATGCATGGCTTCCAGTGGCACTGGGTTACCGGTGTTTAGTGATGATGTGACAGAAGACAGAAGCAGCCGGAAGAACTCTGAAGTGTATAGGGATATACTGTCTGCCCAGATTCAGTTAAATGGAGCAAAGTTGTTTGGGCGGCTCTTCATAGTACAAATGGACGATGACCTAAAACATACAGCAAAAGCAACCCAGGAGTTTTTAAAGGTAAAAAAGTGGAATATTCTGCAATGGCCAAGTCAATCTTCTGATTTCAAATTGATTGAACATGCATTTCACTTGCTGAAGACAAAACTAAAGGCAGAAAGACCCACAAACCAACAACAACTGAAGTCAGCTGCAGTAAAGGCCTGGCAAAGCACCACAAAGGAAGAAACCCAGTCTATGGTGTCCATGAGTTCCAGACATAAGACAGTCATTGCCTGGAAAGGATTCTCAACAAAATATTAAAAATGAACATTTTATTTATGATTATATTTATTTGTCCAATTACTTATGAGCCCCTGAAAATGGGGGGTCTGTGTATAAAAATGGTTGTAATTCCTTAGCATTTTATGTTATATTTTTGTTCAACCCCTTGAATTAAAGCTTAAAGTCTGCACTTCAATTTCATCTTGATTGTATCATTTTTAAAACTACTCTAGTGGCATACAGAGGCGAAATTATGAAAAGTGTGTCAGTGTCCAAATATATATGGACCTGACTGTATGTATATATATATATATATATATATATATATATATAAGTACACAATAACAATATTTATTATTATAATATAAATGTAATACAAAATAAAAAGGTTAATATTCTTTTCCAATCAATCTGTAATTTAATAGAAGTATTCAAAAAAGGATGAAAAAAGTAATATATAATTATTATTACCATTACTCAATCAGTAAAAAAAGTAAAATAATAATAAAATTGATAATAATAATTATATATTATTATATTAAATAATTATTGATATGTAAATATAATTATATAAATAATTACATAATAATATGTATTAATATTATTAGATAAATATAATAAATAAATAAAAATGTTCATATTTTTTTCAATCAATCTGTAAATTATTAACAGTATGCAAAAATGTGAAAAATAGTATATAATTATGTAATAATAATCATAATTATTATTATTATTATTATATAAATATATTATAAGATAAAATAATATTTATTATTATTACTATTATTTTATATTATAATATATGATTATTATATATAACAACTATTATTATTATTATCATCGTCATCATCTTTATTATTATTGATGTTGTTGTTGTTATTATATAAGATTTTTTATATATTGTTTTTATTTAAATTCTTATATGTATATTTTTAATTACTTTGCCATCAGTTGACAAATTAAAAAAAAAAGATATTAATACTTTTTTTTTCAAAGTCACCCAAATACCTTTGTTTTTCAGTTACACCACCAAGAGTAATCGACATCGTGTTTACCCGTTTCTTTTCCTGCAACTTTCATTTTTCACTTCTTTTGGTGATTGCTGTTGAGGTATCTTCAGCTGCGATTGCTTGTTAGCACTTGCAAGTTCCTTTTTCATGTCTTAGCACCTTGTACAGGCATGATGCTCTCTTATGCGGGTAATAGTTGGAGGACGGTCATGAAAAAAGTCTCATGAAGTGATAGTAGTATTTCTAGTAATAATATCATTTGGGATTCTGATTCCTATGAACCCCTGAACCCTTTTTCATTCCCCGTCATTCCTCTCCACCCTCTGAGCACCTCTCCTTTCCATTGTTCCGTCTTTTCTTTTCTCGTTATTTTTGCTCTGAGTGTCTGTACCGGCACAGGATGGGACTGGGGAGCAGAGATGGGCGCTGATGTGTGCTTAATCGCCCCTCCCCAGCTCTATAGATCAGCGTTCCACATGGCTAATGACTGACCTCCTCATGGTCCACGGCTCACTCCTTTATCAGGCCTTACAATACCTGACATTCATCTGACATCCCGCCTTTATCCCATCAGTGCTGCCCTCCAATCCACATTGTCCTTACCTCAATTTCTTAAAATTGTCTCAACTACCTATCGCATTAGCCGACAAGAGCTGGGGGTGGGGCTGACGTAATACGGGACTGGTTAAATGACATATTTTGAGACTTAAGTACTAGGTGTTCTCTTTAGGGGTTAAATTCATCCTCAGACCTTTTAACAGTTACTTTTAGATGTTAAAGTCAGGAGAAGATTGTGAATATGTTTAGTATGATGCTGCTGATCACCGCTGTCATATTTTGATGGTTTGTTTTTAGGAGCGCTCATTGTCGGTGGGATTTGCTCTGGTGTGGAGTTTACCGCTAGCTCGCTGGATCGTGTTGGGATTGCTGATCTCTTTTTCCTGATATTGGTTTCCTGTGGGCTTACTGCCTACACACAGACCCTTTCCTCTGTCCGGGCCTCTCCTGCATCCAGCCGCTGGGAAAACAAAACATGGGAGATCCAGGGCTTGCCCTCCAACCAGCTCCGGCTTTGGCTTTTTGACAACCATCAATATAATCCCTTCGGGAGCCTGTAGGGATGACGTACAGTTGCCCCTTCATAATCACACCTGTTATACTTTCAGAAGGATTTAGAGAGCAAATACTTGTGCCTGCTTGTTCATGGTGTCAGAAATTTTTAGCTAAAAACTTTGGTTTGTTTCTAAAGTTTACAGCACAGTGATTTCCGGCACCATATGTGACCGTGGACCACTTAAGTCTTAAGTAGCACCGGTATATTTGTAGCCAAAAATACAATGCATGGGTCAAAATGAGCAATTTTTCTTTTATGCCAAAAACCATTAGGATATTAAGTAAAGATCATGCTCAATTCATTTTTTACTTTCTACCTTAAATATATCAAAACTTAATTTTTGTTTAGTAATATGCATTGCTAAGAACTTCATCTGAACAACTTTAAAGGCGATTTTTCTCAATATTTAGGTTTTTTTGCACCCTCAGATTCCAGAGTTTCAAATAGTTGTATCTTGGCCAAATATTGTCCTAACATCCTGTCCTAATATTGTGTTGGAGTCTCCTACAACAGGTTTAAATTCATCTAAGGTCAGAAAATTTTCTCAGAATATATATTTATACAAGTCATTTGTCAATGATTTCTCAACGGTTCGTTCGAAGCAGCTTAGAGCGTAATATCTATAAACCCCTCCCTTCCATAAGCCTATTCTGCTCTGATTGGTCAGCTGGCCAAGCCTGTTGTGATTGGCACAGAGAGCGCTACCATCTGTGTTGCCAAGTCTGCGGTTGTTTTCGATGTCACGGGTTGAAACGACCCCAGTAACATCATATTTAGCCTCTGGAATGCGAATTTTGGCGGGGTAATCCCAACAAAAAACGTGTATTTTTTTTAATAGGGGGCCCCTCTCTCAAAACGTGATTGGGCTAGACTTGAATAGCACTTGGGTGGGTTTTGTTGTGTACTTAAAACAATGACATAAAAACATTTTGTTTAGCACGTATGCAAGTGAATCATGCCCAAAGCTAAAGCTTAGCTGCTAAACTGTAAACGCATAACAAACAAAAATGGTGGATACGTTAGCCGAGTTCTAACGTGGCTAACTGATGAAACAACACAGTTGTCTAAGTTACATTCTTTATTATTAAACGAAGTAATTAGAACAAAGACAGTCTACATTAATCAACACATTCTTAGGAAATAGTGGGTTCACGACGAATTATCAGAACTATTTCAGTAAGACAGTAATATCGTGGTATACGTCACTTATTAGCACAAAAAAATAGATTATTTAAGCACTCACGTTCAAAAATGTGCACATAAAGTATCAATCGTATTTACAGGTTGTGGTTCGGAGATGCTTGTTAGTCCAAATAAAGAAGATTAGAAGCCAAAGAAGATAAAAAAAAACAAGATTAGAGAAGCAGTCCTCGGTAAAATGACACAACAAAAAGTTCAAATTGTATTGCTGTGGTATTGTGGAAAAAAATAAAATAAATTTTACCACTGATTCTTCACATCATCATCTTTCAGCAATGAAAACAAAACAAACAAGCTTTCACAGTGCAGAACACAGCGTCTTCTCGAACTCACTGGAGGCTATAAGATCAGGTTTCTGACTGAGTACACCATCAGAAGACTTCTTGACATCTGTCTTCTCTATTCCTTCACTCTACTGAATTTAATTGAACTGTGAACTTAATTATCAGTCTACGTTAAGAATCTTAAGATTGACATTATTTAAAAAATCCACATCATTTTATACATATTTTGGACTATGGAGGGCGCCATAGTTTTGGTTGATGTAAAATGGTAATTTTGAGTTGAAGGCATACAAGAAGCAATGTAAATCTTCACTGCTTTCCTAGCGATAAGAAGAGGAGAAAATAATGGGAAGAAGCCTGTAGATTAATAAAACTTTCTAAAGACCTGCGTCTTTGTTCTCTCCACTTTAGCCCTGATGCCTTTGAGGCTTATAGTCGACCACAGTTACTGAAAGAGCTTACAAATGGCAGAGACAAGAAACACTAGGTGCTGAACATGCTGATGCTTGTCATGATGCCGCAGTCACTGATGGAGTTTCTCAGTGCACATTTCATTCAATATCTAGGGGGATTTAGACTCCTTGTTGGCAAAAATCAATGGTATGGCATTTGGTTTAAGCTTACGCTTAAATCCATCCACCATCTGTAAGCTCTTTCAGTAGCTGTGGCCATCGTAGCAGTATTTTATTTTCCGAGTTGTTGCAGTTAAAAACAGCAACACTGAGTGCAACCGTTTCACGTCATTAGAATAATGGCCCCCAAAGTCCAAAATATGTATAAAAAGGATTTTTTAAACAACTTAATTCTTTCATGGGTTTTCAATAAGAGGCATCATTTACATTATATTAAAGCCTGTTTGAGCAGGACAGGTGGACGACAAGTCCATATTGACCTTGAGCCATGTTGTCAAAGACTCACTAATACAGGGCTAGGTATGTGTGTGTATGGCCCACGCTGTCTCACAGTGACCTCATGGGGTGACGTGTGACCTCTCCCGCTGCACAGATCTTCTGAGACGCACCGTTGAAGTGTAACGGCGCAGAGAGTCCAGCTTGACCTTCGACCCCTGGCTCCCCAGGAGCCTCGGCTCTGTCGGAGACGATTCAGCTCGCGCAACTCAAAGGGACTGTGGCTATCAATCAAACATGGGGACGGGAGCAGAACCGATGCACGTCAAGAAGCCATTTCGACTTGTCAGGTTGTAGGCCAGGACAAGCATATGGTCCATTTACTCCTGATGATGGACATGGAACACATCTGTTTGTTCACGACAGCAAGACACGTCCCGTAAGATCTGACAGGAGGGTGGAAGTCTTGAATAAGCCCAAGCCCTCGCCTCAAGGGACAGGTTTCTTAACTGGGGGAAGGGGTGATTCTGTTCAGCCTTATAAAGCTTTCATGAAAACCCCCAAGAACAGAGGGTCACGCTATTGATTGAACCTATGAGAGGAAGCAGTTGTGACCTATAATTCTTTGTGAAGATGACGAGAGGGATGACACCAAGCTCAAAGGGTACATGTATGCGCTGTTGACTTTCCTGTGAAATGTGGACGGGCAGCTGGGATAGCGGAGACGAAATGGTGATCCCCACGTCACGTCTGAGACGGTTGGAATGTTTTCAAAATGGAGTTGTATTTGTCCATCTTGGTCTATTTAAATCCTTTAAGTGTGTTTAACTGCATGTACGCATGCTTTAAACTCTCTGAATGCTCTCTCTGACAGTTAATGTTGACGTCAGATTCTTGAAATCCTCAAGCGGTCTTCTGTAATATCAGCCATTGAACGTATCAATGCACTTTGTATAGCCATGGATGAACTTTTAAACAGTGTTTAAGAGTCTTACAAACCATACAAGAGAATAAGATAAATAACAGAGCAAAATGAAAGAAGCCACACTACTCTAGCCTAATGACACACTATGGTATACGTACCGAAGTAGATTGAATAGGGTAAGATATTAGACTGATATTTAAATTCACAGTTCAATAGACTGAAGAAATAGAGAAGACAGATGCAGAGAAGCCTTCTGATGGTGTACTCAGTCAGAAACCTGATCTTATTGTCTCCAGTGAGCTCAGTGGAGGTCAGAGGCTGCTTTCACAGATGTCCTGCCCTTTGACCTCTGCTGGGCTCATGGTTAGAGCTTTCCTGAAAAGCCGTTGTTAGCGGTGACTGGGGGTCACCTTTGCCACAGTACTTAACCTGCAACAGCTAGTAAAATTTATACCCACTTCCACTGCTCGTAGAATCACTGATGGTGGCTTTTTAGCAGTGACCCCTACTCAGCTCAGTTTCCAATTTTACAAATTGCTTTTACTTAGGAAAACCTAACCAATTAAGTTTGAAATTTAACGCTTGTTTTAGTTACGTGTCCAAGAACGCAGTGGAATCCTCTGGACTCCCTTCTCAAGTTTGGCTCCAGTATATTGCATAAATGCAAAAAAGACTAATAAGCCAAATGTGACCCTGGACCCTGGGTAATTTTTTTAATTGAGATTTATACATAATCTGAATAAATAAATAATACACAAGTTGAATAAATAAGCTTTCCATTGATGTATGGTTTGTTGGGAAAGGACAACATTTGGTCGAGATTTTCAACTATTTGAAAATCTGAGGGTGCAAAAAAAAAAAAAAAATCAACAAATTTATAAAATCGCCATTAAATTGGTCCAAATTAAGATTTTAGCAATGCATATTACTAATCAATTTTTTTTTTAAATTACAAAATATCTTCATGGAACATGATCTTTACTTAATATCCTAATGATTTTTGGCATATAAGAAAAATGGATAATTTTGACCCATACAATGTGTTTTTGGCTATTGCTACAAATGTACTTGCGCTACTTAAGACTGGTTTTGTGGTCACATATGTCTAACAATAAATATTCAATTAACGCATTTCCACAAAAGCAATTTTAGCCAGCTAAAGAAATGCCAAGCCCTCTTCTGAAGAGGCCAGGTGGTTGCACTTGAGAATACTTTGGTGGCACAGTGTTTTTTCGGCTGAGACATTTTGGTAGCTAATATGATACACAACTGTATTAGTATCCCATTTGGAAGAATATTACTGAATATTAAAATGCAGTTACTAGTAATATTAACTTTTCCATTGTTGTTGAGTCGTTGTAGGATGGTGGGTCAGTGTAGTATTTATCCTGCCTACCCTCCATTGATTGGACAGCTGGGTAAAAAGTGCCAGTGACGAGCTCTGTGTTTTCAAAATTCAGTATCATCAGTTGTCCAAAAACAAGACAGAACCTTTTATGCATCATTTAAACGTGCTAGGCAGCAGGAAACATTTCTTTCCTACCAACTAACATTTTGAAAATATGAGCATTTTCATGAATTCGAAAGTTTACGTCAGAATGGCTTTACAAACAATATATACAAAAATTTGTTCTGCTCGTGTTTCATGAATGAGGCCCAATATTTCCAGTAGTTCTGGCAACAAAAATTTTATACAAAACCAAAGCTTTTGTGTATCTCCAAACAGTACGCAGTATGTGGTATTTCTTTCTTAAATGAATTAGTGTTTTGAATCGGTTGAGTGAATGATTTAATGACTTACTAAGATTGTGGCTACAGTTTAGGTCAAAAGCTTACATTCCCCTTTCAGAATCTGCAAAATAAGAGGAATCAAACAAAATGCATGTTATTGTTTATTTAGCACTGACCTGAATAAGATATTTCACATAAAAGATGTTTACATATAGTCCACAAGAGAAAATAATAGTTAAATTTATAAAAATTAACCTGTTCAAAAGTTTACATCCTCTTGATTCTTAATACTGTGTTCTTACCTGAATGATCTACAGCTGTGTTTTTTGTTAGTGATACAGCATTTTTGTGTTTTTGAACCCATGACTGTATGATTTTTATATCTATCTTTTCACACTGAGGGCAACTAAGGGATTCAAATACAGCCATTGCAGAATGTTGAAACACTCCCTGATGCTGCAGAAGAAAAAATGGTAACACTTTCTATGAAGCCCATATTTATAATACATTATAAGGGTATTCTTAACGCATTATAATTAATTTATAATGCATTATAAAAACAACTTATAATATGTTATATCATCTCATGAGTATTCATAAGAACAGTTTTAATGTATTATAATTTTTACTTATTTGTGGTTATAGCTTTTAAGAGTATGATTACCTCTTCCATAGTTATAACGTATTATAAGTGTCATATCTTGCCATGTTTCTCATGTCACTTTACTTAAAGCATACAAAGACCACTTATAAGTAATTATAATAATATTTCACAAAGAGGCATACGATCAGGTATTAGATGAGATATGACACATTTGTATTATCAGTTTGATTATTTTGATAGTACCCTTTAGACAGCTTTTGATAATTAACTCAGCAACTGCATGTCAGATAGCAGTAATTATTATTAGTAGTATGCTAAATATATGCTAACACTGTATTTTGATGGTTCCCCAAAGGCAAACTGATTATAAGTAAATTTGCTACTATGTGAACCTTCTACCTAGCCTAATCTTAACCTAAGTCTACTAATACTCTAAGGAGTGTTAGTTGACATGTAGTTGGAAAGTGTAAGCTTATAGTCAATAGACTAAGGGGACCATCAAAATAAAAGATAATGTAAAAAATAAATGTAATATGATTTTGTCCATCATAAATACGGTAGATTAAATATGCGTCCATTGTGTGTTATAAATAATCATAATTTTAAAAGTTATAACCTCAAATACTCAAATATTATAATGTATTATAATTGTTGTTATGAATATTCATGAAATGATATAACATATTATAAGGTTTATTATAATGCATTATGCATTCATTATAATGCCTTAGAAATACCCTCATAATGTATTATAAATAGGGGCTTCATAGAAAGTGTTACCGAAAAAATAAATGCAGCCAGCATATGCTGGTTAGGTAGGTTTTGATGCTGGGATGCTGGTTTAAGCTGGTCCTTCGCTGGTTTATGCGGATCCTTAGCTGGTTTAAGCTGGTCTTGAGCAGGAGGGACCAGCTTAAACCAGCTAAAACCAGCATCCAAGGCCTAAAAACCTACCTAACCAGCATATGCTGTTTTTTTCAACAGGGAGGGAGTGAAAAAATAGAATTTGAAGATCAGGGTAAATTGAACTTATTTTGTCTTCTGGAAAACATGCAGCTATCTTCTGTAGTCTCTGAAGGGCAGTACTAAATGAAAACATATGATATTAGGCAAAATAAGAAAAATGTACACATTGCATTTTGTTCTAAAGTTTTCACCCCCCGGGCTTTTAATGCATTATTTTTTTCTTCTGAAGCATCAGTGAGCATTTGAACCTTCTGTAATAGTTGCATATGAGTATCTCAAAATCATACAGTCATTGTTGGAAAGGGTTCAAATACACAAAAATGCTGGAAAAGCAAAGAATTTGTGGAACCTTAAATGGTCGCATATGAATAGAAGAAATACCCAATCAGATGGTACGCTATTTCAGAGTCAGCTTGTCTCTTGTTCTGTTCCTGAATTGTTGTTTTGAATGATTTAAAAATGACTCACTCGCAAATACAGTCACTCGTCGCCACCTACTGGTTGTAGCATTGTAACCTCCAGAAAGAGTAACTGCAAAATGCCCACCACTAATGCACAGTATGGAAAACACAAACACGTGTAGCGATACAAACAGTGAAAAGTATTTGAAGATTTGAGATATATGTACGACTCAATATAAAAAAGCCATTTATAATTCACATACATTCAATTCAAGGACTCTTTGACTGATGTGGTCCAGTCAGTGTGGGCTGTGATAGACATGAAGATGTTCACACCTTTTTGATAAATGGCTATGTCTGCACAGACTTGCCAGCACAGAGATGTGATAGCATTACTGCCGTGAAATACAGAGCTTGTGCAGGACTCTAAACTAATTTTACATGCCTCCTACTGACAAGCCCAACACCGGCCATTTGCCATGCAATCAATCAAAAGAGCACAAAGGCTACAAACCTTGTATTTTTGTTGCTTACAAGATTACAGTTGTCTTGATTTGTGGAGGAGTCTTATTTTGATTCAATAACACTTCAGCACAGCGTGAACCTTGCTAAGTGTCAATGTGATAAGGACACAAACCACTATTCTATAGCCGGAACAGATGAAACTGGTGTGTGGTGCTGGTGATGTTGTTTAGACAGCACCATACTGTGTGTGTGACAGAATCTGACAAGCAGTATACATCATTTTGCACATCCGAGCAGTTTCACTGTCTGAGAGCTTCTTGCTTGCATTAGCGATATTATAGCTCCATTCAGAGCAGTGTTTCTTGTTATCTGAACAATTCTATTTTTAACGCATTCAGCAAAAAAGAAAAAATCTCGTATAGAGCATGGGACCATATGAAATCACTCTCACACTCTGATGTGGGAACTCTCAGCTGATGTCATTGGGTTTTATGGCAGCTTGAGTGTGAAGCCAAAGCTCTTGACAGTGGCGTCGGCGTACTGAGGTTAAGACTTTGCAGAAGGCTGAATATAGATGGAGACACACCTATTTCCTTCTTTTAAAGAGATTTTTCTCCTAAACATGACATTTCTGTTATCATTTACTCACCCTCATGTCGTTCCCGACCTGCATGACTGACTTTCTTCTGTGGAACATAGAAAAAAAAAAAAGATGAATGTCTCAGTGGTATTTGTCCATGCAGTGAATGTCGGTGTTGTTTTGGACCGCATTGACTTTCATTGTAATGGACAAAAACTACTGAAACACTCTTCAAATGATCTTCTTTGTGTCAAATGCAGGTCACAAAGTGAATAAATAAAGATTAGTTCACTTGCAGAATAAAAATGTCCTGATAATTTGCTCACCCCCATGTCTTTCTTCAGTTGAAAAGAAATTAAGGTTTTTAAGAAAAACATTCCAGAATTTTTCTCCATATAGTGGACATCAATTGGGATCAACAGGTTGAAGATCCAAATTGCAGTTTCAGTGCAGCTTCAAAGGGCTCTACACGATCCCATCCGAGGAATAAGGGTCTTAAAAAAAATGACATACTTTTTAACCACAAATGCTCGTCTTGCACTAGGGGTGTGTGATATATATAGTCTGCGATAATATTGTAATTGTTGTTTTAATGATGTGCAAATTTACATTATCGAGTATGCAAACATAACACACCTACAGTGCGTGCATGATGAAGTCTATAAATAAGGTTAAACTAGCATTGGAGTGCATTCTTTCACTGCATTATTAACCTGCATGTAGAATGATCACATAATTCAAGATATGGGGCCAGAAAATGGATATATTTATATCATTTCATATAGTATACCACACGAAGAGAGACGGTTTTTCTTACAAACATTTTTTAGCATGGTTACAAATGTGATACTGCTTTTATACAACAGTTCAATAAACAAGTTAATTAAGAGACTTACGTTTTAGACACCATATTGCCTGCTTTTGCTCTATTTCGCCAACAAAAATCATTCCAAACGCAACCACTGCACTGTTTTGCATCTCTGAGCAACATGATGGTGTTTCATTCCTGAATGAATCAACCATTTAAATGATTCAGTTCAGACTGCAAAATATGCTTTACTTACTTAGATTTTTTGTCTTTTTTCCAGCCAAAATATCTAAAATCTTTTCTAGTCTAGATTTTCTAGACAAGTTAAAAATTATTTTCTTGTTTTCATAAAAAAACTAATCAAAATTGCAAAAACGCACCTAATTTTTACTTGTCTAGAAAATCCTTCTTGATTTAAGAATTTTTAGATATTTTGGCTGGAAGCAAGACAAAAAATCTAAGTAAGAAAAGGATTTTTTTGCAGTGCAATCGCTCACTTGCTGCCACCTACTGGCGGTTTTAATTTCACTTTTAAAGTTAAAATATCAAACTATTTATGCATTTGAAACTGCAGTTTAAAGCTTTCCATGTCCCTCTAAGCTGCATTATACTGTGTAAATACATCTAAATGCCCCTTCAGGTGCAACTTCTGCAAAGATCAATTTTGTTGATACTGATTTCATGTGTATTATTATCATGGGCGTCGGAACCATTGTACCCATTTTTGAAGACCAATGATATTGGACCCACCCACGTCTCTAATTCAGCCAGTAGCCTATATCTTTGCACTTTTCAGAGCGCCGTCAGACTCAGTCAAATCCATTGTATGAGGTATGCCTTAATAAATTAAACTCCATTTAGCTACAGCCTTAAATTACATGCTGTGGTTTCCTCAAATTCATTCCAATTGGCTCATTCAGAGTCCGTATCAATTAAACTCATAACGGGTTTTCACTAGACGGTCGTGCCTGCAGCACTCCCAAGACACAGCAAAGTAAAGCAGCTAACTTCTGCTCAGATACACCTAACCCTAGCTGATACTTTATTTCAACTTTTCGATTATTTCATAAATTTTTATTGAAAACAAATGTCCTTCCGATGTGATATAAGTGAAAAGGGAGACGATTTCGAAAATGATTTCACCAAAAGGCGGACGCGAACTCGGGTCTCCCGCGTCAAAAACGATTTGTTACTCGTATTATCGCTTACGCCACTGAAAATGTTTTTTAAAAGCCGTCTTTTGTAATATTTGTAAATATGGCCTATGTGCATTGTGTAAAAACACATTAAATAAAAGGCACCAGACTACAGAAAATGGCATATACTAAAGTATTTTTTTTTTCTGGGGGAGGACCCACCCACATTTATTTTGCTTCCGACGCCCATGATTATTATTGTAATTGACTGATTACATGTAAAAAATATTAACTCTAATTATGCCCATAAAAGGGAAAATCGATTTAAATTTATTGGAAAATGATAATAATAATAATAATAATAATAATAACACTTTGTGGGAAAAAATGGCATCCGATGACCCCTTTAAAAAAATTACTATTGTTTTGCTAGATAAGATCCTTATTCCTCAGCTGGAATCGTGTAGAGCCCTTTGAAGCTGCATTGAAAATGCAATTTGGACCTTCAACTAATTGGCCACCATTGAAGTCCACTATATGGAGAAAAAACCTGGAATGTTTTTCTCAAAAACCTTAATTTCTTTTCAACTGAAAAAAGAAAGACATGAACATGTTGGATGACACGGGGGTGAGTACATTATCATTTTTATTCTAGAAGTAAACTAATCCTTAAGTTCCAGGAAACACTATTTTCATTTCATCTCGAGTAGATGGTCTTGCTTGGCTTATATTTGAAATGTGTGTGGGATGCTTGATTATGCAGACTCACTCAGAGAGCCTCAGGAGATTTAACTAGACATCCTCAGAAACACAGAGGTTTTGAATCTGCAAAGGAGTGCCGCTCTCAGACTAAAAAACATTGCATGCATAGTTGTATAATTGCTTTTGATACTGAAGGGATTGTAAACAAGTGACTGCTGATCTCAAGCAGACCAATTTCCAAGGAAATTGTTGACTTTGAGCAACGATCGTCACTTAAAATGTTAGGCAAGCCGTGGCATAATATTTATCGATTACCATGACAACTCTTTTAAGAACGCATTCAAAGAAATCGAAGTAAAAGTTAGACGGCTATCCTTTGAGGGTTGAGTGTCATGTGCCATTTGTGATAATTTAGGGTTGAGTTCACTCTTTTACGTGAATTGGATCATAAATGCTTGAATGAAACCCTAAAACCATTATTATATCCATGTCTATTAGTCGAGGTTCAGTTGGCATGGTGATTGCTGGCTGTTAAAGTGACATGGAGATCTATAGACTCTTATGTAAGTGTTAGTTAAACACCCACAAGTATGATAGAAATCAGCTTTCACTTTTAGAGTCAATCAGTGTGAGGTAAGAGAGCGCTGGGTGTTTACATGTTTGTTAGGCAACACCTTGGCACTCTGAAGCAACTCCAGGTAGGGTGTAGGTCCCTATTTGACTGAATCACTGCTCATAAGCCTTTAATTTATATAGCTTTCACTTGGCATTACATATTCTAAATCGGACAAAAGTATGATTGCATGTTTTCTATGTTGTTTGAGATTCAGTAAGGCATTTTTGAGTGGTGTGGGACGGCTTCTTTACACAGATAAATTGTCTAGGCCTGTGTTTCCATGTGTACTCATGTCATGTTATGAGTGAGTAACAAATAAGGTTGTCCGGGATGATAAAAACCTATAGAATCTAGTTTAAAATGCTCAACATACTTGAAAATGTTAAGAGTAATGTAATGTCCACTTATAGGGAGAAAAATGTGGTGAGTAAATTATCAGAAAATTTTCATTCAGGAGTGAACTAATACTTTAAGTGTATTCTTTTACGTATATAATTTCCATAATAAGTACTTTATAAAAACATGCTAAACTGTGTTTTTCCCACAAGGCATTAAGGTATGGAAGCCCGTTTCCTCCACTGAATAAAAATTAAAAAAACGACTTTTTGTCTCACAATTCTGACTTTTTTTCTTGCAATTGCCAGTTTACACACAGTATCAACTTTTTTCTCAAAATTGCATCATATAAACTTGTAATTCTGTCTTTTTTCACAGAATTGTGAGATATAAATTCACATTTGCAAGTTATAAAGTCAGAATTGCAGAATTTTGAGATATAAACTCACAATTCAAATTTTTTTTCTTGCAATTGCGAGTTTGTATCTCACAATTCTGACTTTTTTTCTCGGAATTGAGAGTTTATATCACACAATTGCCTCTTTATTTCTCAGAATTGCGCAGAAAGTCGCAATTCTGACTTTATAATTTACAATTGCCCATTTCTGCCACTGAATAAAAAATCAAAAAGGTAATTTTGACTTTTTATCTCACAATTCCTGACTTTTTCTCGCAATTGCGAGTTTGTATCTTGCAATTCTGACTTTTTTTCTCAAAATTGAGTTTACATCACACAATTGCATCTTTATTTCTCAGAATTGCACAGAAAGTCGCAATTCTGACTTTACTCACATAACTCACAATTGCCCATTTCCGCCACTGAATAAAAAATAAAGGTAATTGTGACTTTTTATCTCACAATTCTGACTTTTTTTCTCACAATTGCGAGTTTGTATCTCACAGTTCTGACTTTTTTCTTAGAATTGTGAGATATAAACTCGCAATTGCGAGTTATAAAGACCAGATCTGATGAGAGACGAAGACTGATATGTTCACAGAATTGCGAGTTTATATCTCATAATTCTGACTTTATAACTCTCCCTAAATTGCCCATTTCTGCCACTTAAATAAAAAATAAAAAGGTAATTGCGACTTTTTATCTCGCAATTCTGCTTTTTTTCTCGCAATTGCTAGTTTACATACATTGGTTTTTTTTTCTCAGAATTGTCATATAAACTGGTAATTCTGCCTTTTTTTCACAATTTTTCACATATCAGTCTTTTTTTTATCAGAACTGGACTTTATTTATTTTTTTATATCTCACAATTCTGAGAAAAAAAAAGTCAGAATTGCAGGATACAAACTCAGTTGTGAGAAATAAAGTCAGAAGTTGTTCTCGCAGTTGCGGGTTTGTATCTAGCAATTCAGACTTTTTTTTTTTCTCAGAATTGTGAGATATAAAAAAAAATTAAAGTCCAATTCTGATTTAAAAAAAAAAGACTGATATGTTCACAGAATTGCGACTTTATATCACACAATTCTGACTTAATTTCTTAGAATTGCGAGTTTTTATCTCGCAATTCTGACTTTATAACTCTAAATTGTGACTTTTTATCTTACAATTCTGACTTTTTTCTTGCAATTGCGAGTTTACATGTCGTAATTTTGACTTCTTTCTCAGAATTGTATCATACAAACTCATCGTTCGGACTTTTTTCTCAGAATTGTGAGATAAAAATTCACAGTTGCAAGTTATATCCTGCAATTCTGACTTTGTAAACTCACAGTTGCGAAAAATAAACGTAGAATTGTGATATTTAAACTTGCAATTCTGGCTTTTTTCCCCGCAATTGCAGGTTTGTATCTCGCAATTCTTTCTCAGAATTGTGAGATATAAACTTGCAATTGTGAGTTATAATGTCAGAATTGCAGGATATAAACTCACAGTTGCGAGAAATAAAGTCAGTTGTAAAGTTATAAAGTCCAGTTCTGATGAGAAAAAAAGACTGATATGTTCACAGAATTGCGAGTTTATATCTCGCAGTTCTGTTTTATAACTCTCAATTGGGACTTTTTATCTTAAAATTCTGACTTTATACCTCGCAATTGAGACTTTTTATCTCACAATTCTAAGAAAAAAAATCTGAATTGTGAGAGAAAAAGTTGCAATACCCTTTTTTATTTTTTATTCAGTGGCGGAAATGCGTTTCCTGTCTTTTTTACATTATTTCTGAATCTTTATAGCCCAGTCACATTACATGTTTTCTCTCCCCACACTTTACATCAGAACTGCAGAATGTACCATACAAAACATACAATAAAACTGTTCTGGTGAGGTACGGCTTGAGGCATGAAGCTACTGAATCATTTATCCCTCCCACTGCAGTTTTCCACAACCATTTAGCAGATGCTTTCATCCAAAACGACTTACAGTTTGCCGATTGCAGGAACAGTCCCTCAAGAGCTCCTTGCTTAAGGGCACATTCGTAAGAGAGGAGGCTTGGGATCTCAACAACTCTCCAGTTACAGGGTCACCTCTTCTTGGGACACTATCTAGTACCCTTAACCAGCACCCCCGTAGAGCGAAAGCACTAAATCATTTATGCCGCAGATTGTGCTGTATCGTGGCCTATTGAATTCCATGAATTTTGAAGTTGTTGAAAAACACAGCTTATGCAACAAACTGAAGTTTGATTTTTATCCCTCAGAGGCATTATAATTCCTCTCGGGTGGAGTATTGTAGAAATGCTGATGGTGAAATCGTGCAACGGCATGCCTGGCCTGTAAAGACTGTTATGCCAGCATATGAGCAATGATTAGGAAAGAGAGTAACGCCAGCATTCCCTGGTTCTTTTACCAGAGCTGCTCTTATCAATCGATTTTATAGCAGATAAGGCTTCTCATTACACACCTAGGCATTTGACATTACTAATTATGAGTCTTCAAACCTTTTATGTAGCCTGTCTTCAAATCACTCATCCATCAAAAGCTCTCTTCAAGTATGACAAGGCTCTTTAAAAACCTTTAGAGTTTGCTTATAAGGGATAGTTCACCCAAAAGTGAAAATTAGGTCATTATTTATTCACCCTTATATAGTTCTAAATCTACTGTGGAGCACAAAAGAAGGTTTTGGCTGTTTTTTACATGTTATGAAAGTCAATGCTGGTAAACTCACTACACGTATGTCCTTAGTGGAGTTTGAAAGTTTAGGACCCCACTGATTTTCATATTATGGGGGGGTAAAAAACATGAAAGGTTCATTAAAATTTCTTATAATATTTATATAATTATATATAATATTTTTTAATATCATTACATTCAATTCACACATACAGTCAGTTTACAGAATCTGCACAATGTAAGGATCATGTAAAATGCATGTTATTGTTTATTTAGTGCTGACCTGAATAAGAGATTTCATATAAATAATGTTTACATATAGACACAAGAGAAAATAGTAGTTGAATTTATAAAAATGAGTTCATGTTCATGAGTGCCTTGTTTGTCCTGAACAGTTAAGCTGCCTGCTGTTCTTCAGAAAAATCCTTCAGGTACCGCAAATTCTTTGGTTTTCCATCATTTTTGTGAATTTGAACCCTTTCCAACAATGACTGTATGATTTGAGATCCATCTTTTCAGACTGAGGACAACTGAGGGACTCACATGCAACTATTACAGAAGGTTCAATCACTCACTGGTGTTGCAGAAAGAAAACACGATGCATTAAAAGCTGAGGGGTGAAAACTTTTTTAATTTGAAGATCAGGGTAAATGTAACTTATTTTGTCTTCTGGGAAACATGTAACTATCTTCTGTAGCCTTAGAAGGGCAGTACTAAATGAAAAAAATATAATATTTATAAGACAAATGTACACATCTCTATTCTGTTCAAAAGTTTTCACCCCCAGCTCTTAATGCATAATTTTTCCTTCTGGAGCATCAGTGAGCGTTTCAACCTTTAGTAATAGTTTCATATGAGTCCCTCAGTTGTTCTCAGTGTGAAAAGAGAAATCTCAAAATCATACAGTCATTGTTGGAGAAGGATTTTGTATATGACTTTATTTCCTTCACGAATACAATCAGAGTTATGTTAAAAAATGTCCTGGCTCTTCCAAGCTTTATAATGGCAATGAATGGGTGTTAAGATTTTGAAGTCCAAAAAAGTTCATCCATCCATTATAAAATTTTTTAAATATGGATATTTAAAACACAAATGCATCAATTCACTTATGAAGGCCTTTATTAACCTCCCGGAGCTGTGTGGAGCACTTTTTATGATGAATGGATGCACTTTATTTTGCTTCAAAATCTCAACACCTATTCACTGCCATTATAAAGCTTGGAAGAGCCAGGACATTTTTTAATATGACTCTGATTGTATTTGTCCGAAAGAAGAAAGTCATATACACCTAGGATGACTTGAGGGTAAGTAAATCATTATTTTCGGCAGAACTACTCATTTAATACACAGAGACAAATGAGCGCCATGTTATTACTGAATATGTGAAATACTCTTGAAATACAAATGTTCAAACAAACAGCAAAAACATTCTTCAGAATATCTTCTTTCAGAAGAAAAAGTCACACAAGTTTGGAACAGAATAGTGTGAGTACAGTTTTTTTCAATTTTGTGTGAACTATCCCTTTAAGTTTCATGAAAGTTTTATAGTGTTGATGGAGCCAGGCTACAGTGCCAATGGCTGCTATACTGTATATAGATAGATAGTCAAACCACAGTAAAAGAAGCCCTAAACTGCCAGTTTATTTCCAGATTTACCAGCATGTGCTTCTTATTAAGTCTCAGAAACTGTGGTGCCACTCAATTAAAAACACAGCCAATTGTGTTTTCTTTTTTTCTAGTAAGTGTTAGTCATGTTAAGGTATAGAGTGCATTGTAAAGTGATCAGATGAATATCAGATGGCAAGCCTGAGCCCCAAGGGCTGTGGTTTAGTGTATGACGGCAAGTGTGGGTGCAGTGCGGGCGCAGCGGCTGCGGTGGAGGCTGACGCGTGCCGGCCCTGTGCAGGGCGTGTAGGCATTGTGCTGGCACACCCTCTCTCTCGCGTCAGCCCGGCCTGTCTCTACAGGCGCGAGATATCAGCCCACGGCTCAACTCGAGTCTCCTTTCACTCAGATGGCTGCAGCGCAGTCCTGTATCCCCTCAGGTGGACAACAGCTTCTTTCCCTGTTGCTGCTTTACTGATAACCTTCTGCCTCATGCTGGTTATCAGATGCAGAGGAAACAAGAGGTGTAGATCCCGTGTCTCATGTGAACTTGGCATAATAGTCTCATATAATTAGCATAATAGTTTACTGTGAAGGGGTGGGGTTGTTAAAATGACTGGTTTCTTATCAAACGTATTTGCTTAAAGCTCTTTGTGAAGTTACTCCCTAAGGAAGCATGTCCCAGATTTGAAACTTGTTAGAAGACACACTACAAAATAGATGCCGGTGAATTCAGCTGTTTGTTGTGTGCTCATGCCCTCTTCAGTTCAAGCAGAGATTGCAGTTCAGTACCTTGTGTGCCACAATGCAGTTCAGCTTTATTACCTTCATACAGTATTTGCTTCTTAATATTTTTGTGGAAACCATAATTCACTACTACTCAAAGTTTGGGGGTCATTCCACAAAATATATACAGTTTGCATCCCTAAGAAGTAATCAAAATAAGAGGGATCATACAAAATGCATATTATTGTTTATTTAGTACTGACCTGAATAAGATATTTCACATAAAAGATGTTTACATATGGTCCACAAGAGAAAATAATAGCTGAATTTATAAATAAATGACCCTGTTCAAAAGTTTACATCCCCTTGATTCTTAATACTGTGTTCTTACCTGAATGATCCACAGCCATTTTTTTTTTAAGTTATAGCTGTTCATAAGTCCCTTTGTTTGTCCTGAATATTTAAACTGCCTGCTGTTCTTCAGAAAAATCCTTCAGGTCCCATAAATTCTTTGGTTTTCCAGCATTTTTGTGCATTTGAACCCTTTCCAACAATGACTGTATTATTTTGAGATCCATCTTTTCACACTGAGGACAACTGAGGGACTCATATGCAACTATTACAGAAGGTTCAAACACTCACCGATGCTCCAGAAGGAAACACGATGCATTAAGTGTTTAGTGATAGTTGTTCTTGAGTCCCTTGTTTGTCCTAAACAGCTAAACCGCCTGCTGCTTTTCAGAAAAATCCTCATATGCAACTAATAAAGAAGGTTCAAATGCTCACTGATGCTCCAGATGGAAAAAACATACATTAATTTGAAGATCAGGGTAAATTTAACCTATTTTGTCTTCTGGGAAACATGTAACTATCTTCTGTAGGCTCTAAAAGGCAGTACTAAATGAAAAAATATGATAATTAGGCAAAATAAGACGTTTGGTGCAAAAGTTTTCACCCCCAGCTCTTAATGCATGGTTTTCAATCCTGTTACTGTAATTAGTTTCATAAAAATTATATTTGATACAGTCTTCCAGGTTTTTCCATTTTTAATGTTAACTATATGTGACCCTGAATCACAAAACCAGTCATAAGGGTATTTTTTTGTAACTGAGATTTATAAATGATAAATAAGCTTTCCATTTATGTACGGTTTGTTAGGATAGGACAATATCTGGCCGAGAAACAATTATTTGAAAATCTTTAATCTGAGGGTTCAAAAAATCTAAATATTGAGAAAATCGTCTTTAAGGTTGTCCAAATAAAGTATGCATATTACTAATCAGAAATTAAGTTTTGATATATTTATGGTAGGAAATGTACAAAATATCTTCATGGAACATGATCTTTATTAAAAGATTAAAATAAAAAGAGCAAAAAAATAAATAAATAAATAAATTGATTCAAAAGTGACAGTAAATACATTTACTCAAAGTCAAATATTTTATATAATGTTAAAAATGATATTTCAGATAAATGCTGTTTTTTTTTTTTTTACTTTTTACGCATCACTGAATACACAGAATGTGATTTCATAACATATTAAGCAGCACAGTTGTTTTCAGTGTTGATAATAATAAGAACCATTATTAATAAATTAGCACCAATAATTATTAACAATACCTAAGCACTAAATGAGTTCTGAAGTCATAATTGTGAAACATAAACAAAAATTCTGACTTTTTTTCTCAGAAATTTTCTTTCTCAGAGATATAAACTCGCAATTCTGAGAAAAATAAAATAAAATCACAATTGACTTTATTTCTCAGAATTCAGAGTTTAAATCTCAGAAACTGCAAATTTATGTCTCACAATTCTGTTTATGTCTCGCAACTCTAACTTTATAACAAGCGGTTTCTAGTTTATATCTCACAATTCTGTGAAAAAAGTAAGAGTTGAGAGAAAAACTTGCAATTACCTTTTTATTATTATTATTATTATTATTATTATTTATTTATTCAGTGGCGGAAACAGGCTTCCAAAGGCTCACAGGATTGTATAAAAATTTAAATTGTAATAGTATTTCACAATATTACTATTATTTTTGCTGTATCTGCATTTTTTAGGCATCTGCTATTTGCATAAAATATTTTTGGTTTGCAATGATGGCAAAGTTTTCGTTTCTGATACTTAAAGAAATAACATTGCTTATTGCGTTAACTATTTTAACTGAGGGAAAATATGGATATCTTTATTGATTTATTCAGAAAAGATTTAGCCTAAATCGACCTGACAGTCATTATTTTGAGTTGGACACAATCAAACAGCACTCAAAGTTGAATTTTACATCCATAGCACAGACGGTCGAAAAAAATTGATGTTAGTTAGTGTTAGTTAATAAATACAAATACTTTGAGAGGCCTGTAAAGATGTAATGGTGTCAGAAGAGGGCGCCATTGTGCTGCTCGTCCATATTCTCTTCACTCTGATTGCATATGAACATATGTTTATGTAAAGGAAAAGATTTTTATAACTAGGATTTATTTTTACTTCTGCATGATTAAATGACAGATATATTTAAGAGTGGCTGATGTCATATTTCTTTGTCCTGTTCTTTGGGAGGAAATTTGCCCGCCAATTCACATTTGACAATTATATGGTTTCTTATTGGAGCATGAACACGACATGAACTTTTTTACTACAATAATCAAACATGGTGGAATAAGTGAGTGCACTTGGCATTGCCATAAAGTCTGCTCTACAGTAAAGCTTATTCTAGCCACGAACAGAGAAAGCATTTGTTTGACCAATAGGTAAAGCAGACAACAATAGTTTGTGACATTTAGGGGTTGGTTAATCTGAATTTGATCATACAGTAACAATAAACCGATGGGATGATTGGTTGCTCACTCAAATAATTGCTTTGCAGTCTCAGCAAAAGGTTATAAAAATAACCAAAGAAAGTGGAAAACTTTCTGTCCATCCAAAAGTAGTATCCACTGATTATATAAACATCACATAATGATCATTATGATCACATAAACATAACTCTGTAATTGCAATCCAGATAATTTGTAGCTCTACCTGTCACTGAAACTTGCCACTGTGCACTAAAACTGCACTATTCTGATACCGAGATGAAATTTGATATATGAATGAATATAGGTGTAACTGTAATGAAAACATGCATAATATACAGATGCAGGATCTCTTTATGGGTCCATGTTGTAACACTAGATGGATCTGCACTTTTGTAAAAACCCGTGCCAATATCTACAGGCCATTTTACAAGCACTTAATCTGTCAAGCAGCAATAATTCAATGGATTGAGATACGCACTGCATTTATAATGCACTATCCTTTTTGATCGATTCCCTCTAGAGAGATAAAACTGAAAAACAAATTTAAACAGCAAAACAAGAAATCTTTAAAAAAACAGACTTTTAATACAATTGATCGCCACTTTCAAAACCTTCAAAAAAAAAATCCAAAAAATAACTGAGTTATACTGTGAAAATATACTATAACTTCATCCCTATTAAAACTACAGTTGAGGTCAAAGTTTACATTCCCCATTCAGAATCTGCAGAATCATACAAAATGCATGTTATTGTTTGTTTAGTACTGATCTGAATAAGGTATTTCACATAAAAGATGTTTACATATAGTCCACAAGAGAAAATAATAGTTTTTATTATTTTAATTTATAAAAATGAACCCACAGCTGTTTTTTTTGTTTGTTTTGTTTTGTTTAGTGATAGTTGTTCACGAGTCCCTTGTTTGTCCTGAACAGTTAAACCGCCTGCTGTTCTTCAGAAAAATCCTTATATGCAACTATTACAGAAGGTACAAACGCTCACTCCAGAAGGAAAAAAAACTTTTTCATTTAAAGATCAGATTTGACTTGTCTTCTGGGAAACATTTAACTATCTTCTGTAGCCTCTGAAGGGCAGTACTAAATGGAAAAAATATGATATTTAGGCAAAAATAAGAAAAATGTACACATCTCCTTTCTGTTCAAAAGTTTTCACCCCCCGGCTTTTAATGCATGGTTTTTCCTTCTGGAGCATCAATAAGCATTTCAACCTTCTGTAATAGTTGCATATGAGTCCCTCAGTTGTCCTCAGTGTGAAAAGATCTCAAAATCATACAGTCATTGTTGGAAAGGGTTCAAATATACAAAAATGCTGGAAAACCAAAGAATTTGTGGGACCTGAAGGATTTTTCTGAAGAACAGCAGGCAGTTTAACTGTTCAGGACAAACAGAGACTCATGAACAACTATCACTAAACAAAAAACTCAAGGGGATATATAAGCTTTTGAACAGGGACAATTTGTAAAAATTCAACTATTATTTTCTTTTGTGAAATATATGTAAAAGTCTTTAACGTGAGATATCTTATTCGGGTCAGTACTAAATAAACAATAACATGCATTTCGTATGATCCCTCTTGTTTTGGTAAAATAATTAACATTTTGCAGATTATGAGGGATATAAACTGTTTTTATTTGAAACTAAGTAGAAAAAGAAAAAAATACTAAAATAATTAGAATTGAGAGATGGCTGTTTAAGATCATGTAAAAATTGCGAAACAATTCAAAACTGAGTCAGCTCAAGTTACCAACCCCCCTGTGAGAGGGAGAGGAGTTGCTGGAGTGGACAAATGTTAGCAACCAATGTTTGTTTGGTATGAGCAGAACATTTCTCTTGTCAAATAATGATTGAAGATCAAAAGTAATACAAGCTGCTACCTAGAATCTAATGAGAAACATATTATGAGAATTCTTTTCAAAAAGTATTTGGATGACATCAAGGGTTTGTATGGAATGATAAAGCAGTGTGTGATATATCAGATAATTGTGTCTGTCAGCCCTGACATTGAGTTATGAGGATCTCCAATACCCAAGGCATCCAATACTGTGCTGACCTTCACCATGTTCTTCTACATTGGTATTGAGAGATTAAGTAAATTCTAAATCTTAATCTGTGACAGCAAAGTCAAAATTATGGCTTTCATTGTATTTATCTATCTGTTTTTGTGGCTCTAATGGTTTTCCAGAATTAAAAACCTACTCCCACGTCACAGCATGTACCAGCGGAGAATGCGAAGCACGGCTTGGCAATAAATCCAGCTGACTCTGTTCCCTCAGAGGAACCCAAGCCTGGTTCACAATATTGCCTCATGTTTTTCTCTCTGTCAGCATCCCTCACTTCTTTCTTTGATGTAGATTTTTATTTTGTATTTTTTGCTGCTGTATAAATTCCTCATGCTTTGTGTTGCTCTACAATTATGCGCATACCAGCCCCGAGTCATTTAATCATAAATGTCAAACTCTTTTCTTGAACAAATGCATGTGAAAATATCTGATCATTCTTCTACCATATTGTGCAGTTTCTCTTTCTGAGGCAATTTGAGCTAAATGCATTAAAGCATGAAATGGCATTTACAAATCTTTTTACTTCTGTAATGTGGGTGGAAAAGGGACTTGATTTTATCCGATGGGAACTGAATGGATATTAAGGATATTAAAGGTGACATATCATGAAAATCTGACCTTTTCTGTGTTTAAGTGTTATAATCGGTTCCCTGGTGCATCTGCCAATCCAGAAAATGTGAAAAAGAACAACCCAGTGAATTTGAATTTTGATAATCTTTTCCTGCATGCATGTGAAAAAAGGAGCTGCTCATATTTTGCTCCCCTCAATAAATAATAATACTTAATTGGCACGTTTCAACCCACTGCGCTGACATTTTGTTTTTGCAAGCAACAAATGGTTAAAAAAGTTTGAGGAAAGCATGCTAATTGCTAACTGTTCTGGCATTGGCTACACAGAAGAGGACAGGTCACTATTTAGAGTCCCAGCCTCAGACGAGACAAGTGAGCTTTGGATTTATTGATTTATTTACTGTATGTTATGCTGCTGCCACACAGATCTAATATAAACATGCGATTTCTTTCCTAGCAGTTTACCTTTACAGACATTACCAACTGTTTTTGTAACTTGTGTGTGTTTTTAACATAAACTTGTGTGTATTTGAACGTTTAAGCGCAGTAAGACATGAAAGAGGGAAAAAATGCTAAATACATTTTATTTGATTAATAGATAATTAATTTTAAATGGTTTGTAGAATTATTATATTTACTAGCATTAATTGTTACAATAACTTAAAGGAGTAGTTCACTTTCAGAACAAAAATCACCCCCTTGTCATCCAAGATGTTCATGTCTTTCTTTCTTCAGTCGTAAAGAAATGGTGTTTTTTGAGGAAAACATTTCAGGATTTCTCTCCATATAATGGACTTCTATGGTGCCCCGAGTTTGAACTTCCAAAATGCAGTTTAAATGCAGCTTCAAATGGCTCTTAATGATCCCAGCTGAGGAAGAAGGGTCTTATCTAGCGAAACGATCAGTTATTTTCTGAAAACATTTACAATTTATATACTTTTTAATCTCAAACGCTTGTCTTGCCAAGCTAGACAAGATGAGCATTTGAGGTTAAAAAGTATATAAATTGTAAATGCAAATAGCAAATAACCCATTGTTTTGCTATATAAGACCTTTCTTTCCTCGGCCGTGATTATTTAGAGCCCTTTGAAGCTGCATTTTGGAAGTTCAAACTCGGGGGCACCATAGAAGTCCATTATATGAAGAGAAATCCTGAAATGTTTTATTTAAAAAACATAATTTCCTTACGACTGAAGAAAGAAAGACATGAACATCTTGGATGACAAGGGGGTGAGCACATTATCCGTAAATTTTTGTTCTGAAAGTGAACTACTCCTTAAAGTGACGTCAGCTAAAAAGTACTGTTAATAAATATATATTTCTTTTTTAATGATTTTTATTTTATTTGGAATTTAAAATGGCATTATATTCTTGCAGTAGATTTAAAAGTATGGCATGCAATGTTTTTTTTTATTGTTATGAGGGGTTCAAACGCGTAGCTCTGAAACCCTATTGTAATTGTTAGAATGGTCGCGGATCAGCGATCTACATGTAAAACTGATTGTGCAGACCGTAAACCGTAAGTCGAAGAGACTTGAAACTTGTAGGGATTTTAGTACTCACACCGCAGATGGTGTCCCCAAGTCTCGCCTAAATCGGCCTGACGGTGGCGCTACAGCAATCAAAAGTATGAAATCGCTCATATATTAAATAATTATCGGAAAAAAGTCTAACTTTGGACTCACCGTTGCGGAGGGATGTCAAAACGTTTGAAAGAGGCAGGGCCACATTAGTAAAATGCCTATAACTCCTGAACGGAAAGAGATATCTTTGCCAAACTCAGAACACGTATGTAAGAGCTCAATCTGAGGCTGCATTAGAAAAATCGCAGAGCTTGGCCACTTGGTGGCGCTATAAGGGAAGAAACATAAAAATGGCTATACCTATAACTATTTGTCCTATCAACATGAAAATCGCTGTGCACGGTCTTGGTCCAAATTGCCATAAGTGTCTATAAGGACATTTGGGTATCTCAAAAAACCATGGCCGCCATTGGCCGATGAAGTTCAGAGGTCGGTCGGAAAGAAACTTGGTCGGCCTGTTTCACTTACGGCCCCAAAGGTCTGTGAGAAATTGAAAAGAAATCGGCCACTGGGGGGGTGATATCACGTTTTCAAGAGCGTAAATGATTGTGCATTGTGCGGTTTTTCGCACATACACACAATATTCGTATTATACTCCTCATTCTGGACAACTTTGCCTCTAGAACCACTGCTGTCAAAAACCTACTTTTGCGAACTAGTCCTATAGATTTTTCGCTCAATCTGGAAAAAAACACAGAAGTACAATTCTCTCGGTCAACTCTCTAGGTCAATAATTATCAAAAAAATGTTGAAATTTACCTTTGATAAGCTATAACAGGGTCGTTTAAAAAAGGGGCCTATCTGAATTTACCCAAAATCCTATAAAGTCTAAAGGAAAACTCAAAACATCATGAAACCTGGTGAGCACATGCAACAGGTGATTCTAAACAAGCATGCAAAGTTTTAAGGAGATCGGATCACAGCTGGTGCTATAACAGTCATAAACGTTAGGAAACATGATACTTCTATGGTAAATTATCTGGATTTGCAAAAAAGGCTTGCTACATAATGTGTTTTTGCAAATGTGCTTAAATGCCTTGAAGTGTTTGAACCCCAGTAATCACCGCTTGCAGCTATATTTATATTAAAATCTGTCGATGGAAAAAATAAAATGCTTGTTAAAAAGTTATTGTCTGTTGTTGGCTAATTCCTTTAAGTGAAAACGCAGAATAAGCCCACTAAGGTATTAATATGTTTTATGTTAGCTGAAATGTGTTCCCAGGTTTTTGCCATCAAGTCTGGCTCATGTATCTGCAAAGCTGGAGATGTTACAAACTATTGAATGAGTGCCTTCTGATGCTGATGTTCATTGAGTTTATATCTGAGAGGCTTTGATCTATGTCTCTGCAAGTGAATGTCTGTTTAAACAGGCCTGCAGGAATCTCTATAAATCTACGGGGATTGTGCAGCCTGGGTTGTGGCCCTCTGAAATGTCTTCACTCTCTCTTTCTGTTCATTTTCCTGTCTCACTCTACGTGTCCTTTTCTCATGAAGGATTTACAATGTTTTCTACTTTTCTTTTGTCACTATTTGTAAGCTGTTTCACATTAGGCACATTTGTCATTTCTCTAGTGTGATATGTAATAATAATTTTATGGGTAGATTCTGTGGTTAATGGCAAGTTACAAACCTATAATTCTACGGCCTCTGCAGCTCTTCATATTTCCCAGAAAACATTTATTTTAACCAGAGGAATCTAATCTATCCATGCCTAGGAAAATACTGTCAGAAGTCAGAGTCAGAATTTTAACTATAGGCTAATAATAGCATTTTTAACAGATATCCAGTGAAATTCAATAAATTGACTGTGCCATCTCAGATTTTGACTCATGATGCATAAGAACTCTTCAGACTTTTCAATTGCTTTTTTTCACTGAAGAACCAGATTTTTTGAATTACTTAATTCACTCTGACAGATTTCAATAAAATAAAACGTCTAAGGCTCACTCAGACAGTATTGAAATTAGAAAGCCTTAGAAAGCCTTCATTTCAATTGACTATGAATTAAATGTCATGCTGGAGTAGTAGGCATGCTGTTCAAAAGGTCTGGCTTTACTGCTGCAATATTTAGTAACAGATTCCATAAAATAATAGGCCCTTTTATGAAAGTCTTGATTTATAGTTAGAAATTGTTAGATGACATTATCCAGTATTTAATTTACAAGCCAATTGATTATAAATCAGTGATTATTATCTTTGAATCATTTTAGTCAGCATGAAGTTATAGGAACTTTTAATATTCTAAATGCTTTGTTTATTTAAAAAAAAAAAAAAACTTTACATATGCAGCTCTCTGCATGTTGTGTGCTGTTGTATTTTTATACCCTGTTTTAAACATAGTTATGTTAAATTGAAATATTTTATAAATTAATATTTAAAGTGCCGCCACAGAATACAATTATTGGTCTTTGTATTATTATTATTTTTTTTGCATATTTATTCCTGTCGATATTTTATTTTATTTTATTTACTATTGTTTTTATTAAATGTAGAGATTAGTGCAGCTTTGTGTAAAACAGTGTTTTTGTGTTTAATTTTTTTTTAGCATATTTATTCCTCTCGATATTTATTTTAAATTATTTACTAATGTTTTTATTGAATATAGAAAATAGTGCAGCTTTGTGTAAAACAGCTTTTATGACAAGTTTATTGAATATATTAATAATGATATGTTATTTACTGAAGCCACAGAATAATAGTAGAACAATTATTGGTCTTTTTATTGTGCATATTTATTCCTGTTGGTATTTTATTTTATTTTATTTACTAATGTTTTTATTAAATGTAGAAATAAGTGCAGCTTTGTGTAAAACTAATTTTGTGTTCAAAGACAATTTTATTGATTATTAAGAATATTTATAAATTATCAAAATAAAATAAAAAATAAATAAATATTCAGAGTAAAGGCACAGAATAACAGTAAAGAAAATCATTATTGGTCTTTTTTATTTTTATTTATTTATTTTTGCATATTTATTCCTGTTGTTGTTTTATTTTATTTACTTTTTAATTTTAATTTTATTTTCATTCTTTTTTTTTCTTTTCTTTTTTTGCATATTTATTCCTGTCGGTATTTTATTTTATATTATTTTTATTTTTTTAGAATGTAGAAATCAGTGCAGCTTTATGTAAAACAGCTTTTGTGTTCAAAGACAACTTATATATTTGTAATATAATATAATATATTATAATAAATATATATATATATATATATATATATATATATATATATATATATATATATATATAGATTAATACAATAAAATATTAATAAATAAATACTCAGGTGCAGCCACAGAATAACAGTAAGGACAAGAAAATTGGTCTTTTTTTCATATTTATGTGGAAATCAGTGCAACTTTGTGTAAAACTGATGGAATACAGATGTGAATTTTGTAATAATGAGAAACATCTAAATTAATTGAAAGAGTTTGGCATTTGATAATTTGACCAACAACCACGAGTAGACGAAATCCTAATTGAGTATGTATCTTATCTGCAATACTCAACAAATCTGTATCCCACCATCATTTTATCTTTGCCATCTGCTGCACAGGTCACAAGAGCCCTGGAGCCGGAAAACAGCTGACAAGAAAAGAAGAAGTATCAGATTCCAGAGAACGATTGATTTGTAAAGAAGAGGAAGATCCCAGACCCAGTGTGGAGAACATTGGTTCAGTGACACAGGGCATCTTGAACAAGGAATTAAAACCTCCTGACTTGTGCTGCCAGGGGTTCGAGATGACCCACAAGGGCATCAGAGGTCAGAGTGAAGCTTTGTAGAAGTGAGAGAGGAAGTTGTTGATGTTGTGGCACATTTGCTGCACGTTTATGTAAGGGAAGGCATTTTTCTGCCCACTGGCATTTTCTCACCCTGACTCTGCAATTTATGTTTTGGCCTTTATGTCAACAGGAAATTGATTATAATGTTTTTATTGCCACATTAATATCTTTTTAGACTGGAATAATTGTTGATAATTGGCGCCATCATAAACATGCTTATGGTTGTGTTTTCCATTATTTTTGCAATAACAATCTCCAATGTTAGTTTTAGCTAGTTCCAGCCCTCAAATTTCTTTGGTTCAGCAGCTTTCAACACTGTATCACTCAGCATCTGCAATCCCGCTGTATAACAGATGTAGGCCTATTGGTTTTATTTACTTTTTCCTTTTTTATTAAAGAAGGCCACTTTCAGAACAAAATTTTACAGATAATGTACTCACCCCCTTGTCATCCAAGATGTTCATGTCTTTCTTTCTTTAGCCGTAAAGAAATTGTTTTTTGAGGAAAACATTTCAGGATTTTTCTCCAGATAGTGCACTTCTATGGTGCCCTTGAGTTTGAACTTCCAAAATGCAGTTAATGCAGCCTCAAAGGGCTCTAAATGATCCCAGCTGAGGAAGAAGGGTCTTATTCAGCAAAACGATCAGATTTTTTTTTTTTTAAATTAAAAATTTATATACTTTTTAACCTCAAATGCTTGTCTTGTATAGCTCTGTGTGAACGTACTCGGTTACTAACGTAACCTCGGTTCTCTCAGAGAGGGAACGAGTACTGCGTAAGTATCTTACGCTTGTAAGATACTTACGCAGTACGAGAGACCTCTCGTAAGAGAACTCTGTGTATTCCGGTTCAAGACAGTTGGAGTTTTTTCGTAAAGGGAGTTTGATTTTTTTTGGCATGTTCACTTTGTAAACACTTGGTTGGTACTTCTGCAGCGATGTAGGATGATTTTGAAGTTGGAGGAGAAGATGAGTTTTTTGACATACCCTAACTGTCTTGAACCGGAATACAAACAGAGTACACACAGAGATAGACAAGACGAGCATTTGAGGTTAAAAAGTATATAAATTGTCATTTTATTTAGAAAATAACCGATCGTTTCACCCCTCGAAATTCACTCTCTGGACTCCGTCCCCCCATTTTCAACTAATTTTATTGCCAGAAAAAAGGGTAATAATGGTAATTTTAGATGTCCTTTCAGTTGCATTTAATTATAGAAACCCTTTATAATCTATAAAAACATTAAAAAATGCAATACAAAAAAACAAAAAAAAAAAACAATTTAGGAACACCTTCTGATCACATGACAAAAATGACAGAAATTAACCTTCCTATTATGAAACAATATTTGGCTCCTTGTAGTTTTGTTTTTTTTACCTTTGTAATGCAATTTTTCTAACTTTATTAAATGTAAGTCATCTTTTGTGACAATTAAAATTTAGATTTATATATTTTTTTATTTTAATGAAATAATACGATACAATCAGAAAAAATAAGTTACCAGTCAAATGAAATCAACAACAACAATTCACCTTTGCATGGCACAGAAGAGCACAAATGTGGCATTAAGGAATATTTACAGATTTTTGGAAGATTTAGAGGTGGCATTAACGCATTTCATAATAACAATGATATGAGATTAATGTTTTAAATATAAATGTTTAAATATAAAATTGAAATGAAACTGAAACTGCCAGTAGGTGGCAGCAAGTCAAAGTCTTTGTGATGGAATAATTCATTTAGTCGATTAAAAAAAGTAGATTCATTTATAAACAAAACAGCGGTGTTAGTAGCTGTGTTTCCATTACAGATTTGCACAAAACTTTTGCACTATTTTATAAATGTCGATTAAAAAGTATTGCAAAATGACAGCATTTTTATTAACCGATGTTATGCAACTGAAACTTAATTTTTTCCTCTTGTGATAAGTCATGGCAATGGGTTTTGTGGGATTTTGGTTATATTTAATCAAATCTGACCTGTAAATGCGAAAAAAAAATGTTTCCATTGCTGTTTTGCGAAATATTCCTTTTTTTTTAATTGTCTGAAAAAACCACCTCCTGCGAGCGTAAGAACTATATATTTTTGCGATATATGGGAGTTTTTGCACAATTGACGCGTTTCCATTAGACGTATTTTCAATTTCGCAAAAAAGTTTTTAGGCTCGCATGAGGTGGTTTTTCAGGCAATTCGGAAAAGGAATATTTCGCAAAACAGCAATGAAAAGCATTTCCAGGTCACATTCGATTAAAAATAGCCAAAATCCCACAAAAATCCGTTGCCATGTCTTATCTCGAGAGGAAAAAATTACACTTTAGTCGCATAACATTGGTTAATGGAAACGCTGTCATCTTGCAATACTTTTTAGTAGACATTTCTAAAATATCGGCAAAGTTTTGCGCAAATCTGTAATGGAAACGCGCCTAGAAGCTGCGTTTTCATTACCCCTTAAATTGCACAAATTGAAAATACGCTTAATGGAAACACGTCAATTGCGCAAAAACTCCCATATATCGCAAAAAAGTTTTTACACTCACATGAGCTGGTTTTTCAGGCAATTTAAAAAAAGGAATATTTTATAAAACTGTAATGGAAACAGCTTTTTCGCATTTACAGGTCACATTCGATTAAAAATAGACAAAATCCTACAAAAATCCGTCGCCATGTCTTATCTCGAGAGGAAAAAAATACGCTTTAGTCGCATAACATTGATTAATGGAAACAAGTCAATTGCACAAAAACTCCCAAATATCGCCAAAGTTTTTTTTGCAAGTTTTACATTGCGCTACATTTATGTGCAGAACTTTTGAATGGATAAAATAGATAAATCACTTTAATTTCTAAATAGACCTAACCAGTTGGAACTGAAACCCTTTACTCCCCGGACTCCATCCCCAATAAAATCCCCAACTCATTTTATTGCCAGAAAAAAGGTAAACAAAATGTTAGGTGCTCAATATTAACTTGATTATTGAACTGTTGTATATCACTCTTGCATTCGTGGCTTTGGTACAAATATTGTTTTTGAGTCCCAACAGTTCTTTGCTGCCAATCATTGATATAGTTTTTACTAGGCTGGTAAATTGAATACTGAGTTTTTTTCTTATTATAGAGCTTATTCCACCTTATCCCTCCATTTTTCCACCTTGCTTCAGATTGCTTCATGATAGTGATTATTGAAATAGTCCTCAGAGGCCAGGAAGGGGTCTCTAACACTGAAAGGTGATTATTACCAAGACAGACCTGTCTCGATTAGATACCTCACTGTTACTCCATCCAGCCTCATCTTTTCCTTATTCTCATTTCATCAGCAGGGCCCATTTCTTGTAGTAATAATGAGATCTGAAGAGGAGAGAACAGCGCTCCTGAAGTACAGACTCTCTTCAGCGAGATTACTAGAGCACAGTGCGCTGAGGAGGACACAATGGAGCATGAGATCAGGTAGGTAGGTAGCGAACCTATGGTTCATCTACAACCATGTTAGTGTTTCGTCGCCAGCTTAACGTTTTAATAATCTAAATGTAGATTTACCATGCTATACTGTAGTTTACTTCTTTGTTGTGAACCTGGAAATGTAGGAAGCACATCTAAACAAGCGAGTTGGCCAGTTGAGTCATGATTATTCATAATTTGGTAACCAAAAAATATGTTAGTCTCCTGTGCTGGCAAAGTAGCTGTAAACACCAGACATGTGCTTCCAGACCTTTAAGAGCTGGGGTGGTTTAAAAGATGCAGCAGTAACAGGGCAATCATCTCAGCAGGAAACATGTCTGCTTATCTGACAACCTGAATGCAGGTGCACAGAGAAAGTAGGAGAAAAGCATTTCATCTCTGCTCCTGCTTAAAGCCCAGGTCTCCTATGGCGACGACTCTACCTTGCCCCATTTACAGAGCCATTACAGAACATTGTAAGCCCTTGTTAAAGGGCACAATTTACCACCATGCGCTTCCATTTCCTGAGCTCCAAAAACTATGACTGTAAATAGGCCCTTCAGTCCCGCTTCTCTAGTTCATTTATTTGTTTGTTTCGCATTTGTGCTGCTACGTTTTTTTAACCCCATATTGTTTTTGGACCAAAACAATGCATTATCTTCAGTTACATAAATGAAATGGTAGGTCTGCTGAAATTGCACATTCTTCTTATCATCAGTGTGTTGGTTTTGACAGTTACTTGGTCAAGTTTGACTAACTCCAGCGGTTTGTAGTCATCACAGACTAGTAGTGGTATAATACACCTTGTGTCAACTTTATGATTTGTGACCTGATTTATGGTTGATTTATGTCTAGATTAGTAAAAAATCTAACCGTACCGTTCTGCTCCCACGGTTCGGTGTGCACCAGGACCACGGTTCAACTTGAATCTGACAACGCATCTGTAATATGTTTTAAATAACAACAAGTAAAACAAACAGGGTTCGGCTAATGCATGTTTCTGTTGATGGATGTGCATTCTGGCTTCCCAATACGTAACAACAACAGCGATTACATAAAAAAACGTGGACAAACCATTCTTGTTCAATGCGAGTGCCATATGCTGGAATATGAGCAGTCATTTTTTTCCGTCATCTCCCGGGTGCCGATAGCGCTCGTGTGCAGGTGAAACCTGAACAGCACACATTGCTATCTGGATTTAAACTAAACTCATTTAATCTTTGCCAGTTTCAACATTTAAGAGCCATAAGACGCAAACTTGCGCGTGCAGTGAGAAGTGAGCAGATCTGTGTAAACCCGCGCCTCAGAACACGCACAAATATTAAGCTCTTTTATTGTGTTTGAATGGACAAATTCACACAAAAATTTTGTCAAAATTCCCATCTTGGCAAGTATCCTAGCAGACATAGCCGGCTAAACGTTAAGTATCAGAGCACTGGATCAGTGCATTCTCTTAAATTGACAGCAATTTCTTAATATTTAACAAACAGCAACAACAAGGAAATCACTCACTGCTCTTGATTGAATAGCTTTCGTAACTTTAATAAAAAATTAAGCTTCAATTTATACAGTAAAATATGCAATGCTTTTTTACATTTGATCATTTGATTCAGTTTCTGTACCTAAAAACTAATGTTAAACCTACCAAAAAAACGAAAAATTACTGTTTAATTTTGTAAAACTGTGACTCTAAAACCGTGATACAAACAAAACCATGAGTAATGTTGAACCGTTGCACCCCTAGTTTGTAGTCATGGGTGTGTAAATCAAAAGATCTGAGAACAGCTTAGTTCTGACTTTAATTAGATTTATAAGTGAATTTATGATGTTTTATCTCCCCATCCCATCCCCTGGTGTTTTATGGTTGCTCCTTCCCATGGCCTTTTGCTCACAGTCTGGAATGGTTTGGGTTCCCCTAATTGTGAAAAATGGCTGAGCAATTGTTTTGTTTGATCAGTATGGTATATGTTAATGCTTAGACAGCAACAGTGTGCCTATCAGCCCGTCTACATCCAGCCTAAATAGGATGATGTCTGGAAGTCTGCCTTCCCAGGTGATGATAAAGAAAAAGGTATCATGGGGGTAGGGGTGAAAGACCTAACACCTTAGAAAGATCACTGTGTTGCCCAATCTGTTAAAACAAGACAAAGAGAGAAGAATTAATTCAGATCAACAACTAACCAAACCAACCTAGAACTACACTCCTACTTCAGAAATAAATAATTTAATGTTATCTGAAATGGATCAAACGAATCAGACCTTTCATACATGCTGAGAAGTACTATTTATAACAGGTGTTTATGCCCTTTTGTTGTAAAAGAGCTCAAAACCTCATTCATTTAAAACTTTTTTTTGTAATCATTTTTTTTCTAAACACACACACAAAAAAAGAGATATTATAGATAATAGATTACCTATTTTAAAATAGGTAAACCTATCTCATATTTTTCTATGAAAAAAAAATAGTTTACATTTATTCCAACAACACACAAAAAAGTCAGGGGTTGGTATGCTAATCATAATTCTCACTGCATTGCCTCAAGGGGATGTGGCCCCTATATGACACACCCCTTTTTCGCAGGCCCAGTTTGCGATGTATACAAATATCGAGTCAGTATCTCATGGCACGTGGTATATGGAAGCATCTGTAACTTAACGTGTTTGGATATACGTTTTTTTTTACTTTTATGCTTTAAAAATCTTATGTTGTTGGGTTTTTTTTCATTCTAGATCACATATCCGGTATTGCAAAGACTATACCACAACCTCAAGCATTTGCTGATGCTAGTTCTGGTGTTAGGAGGCAAGCACTGCTATCCAGATCTCGACGTGTAGACCAGAATGTGACTGCGGCTGTGCAGCTTCAGCCTCCTGCACAAAAGACTGGAAGGCCCTGTGACCACTGTGTGATACCTAACACACCCGAACGAAGTATAGAGGAATCAAATGAAATTATTACTATTATTATTACTGCAATAGTAATAATAAAAGTAATAATAAAATAATAAAAAAAAATCCGTGCGACTCTGTGGTTTATGATTACATTTCTGTCACACCAATTTGTCTTTTTTTTGCTTGCGGGTTGTATGTTGTATATATTTGGGAATAAATCAGGGGTAACAATGGCTGCAAAACGTTGTCAGGAGTCATGTGATGGTGATGATATTCAGGCCCCTCCCATAAGACGTAGTAGGGATGACCTTAGTGACTTCCAAAGGCAACATAATTATACAGAGAAGTGGCTCTGCCTCATTCAGATTGTTAATGAAATAAAAAAACACAAATCTGCTATATTGTTAAAATTAATAAACGATGTTCGCTCAAGGTCTGAACCTCCTCCTGAACCAGTTTTTGATTTTGAACAATTTGTAAATTCTCAATCTCCTCCAAAACCAATTTTTGATTTTGAACAATTTCTAATCATTGCAAGGTTTGAACGCATGTTGAATATCAAAATAGTGGTCTTCTATAGGTCGAATACAGGGGAATTAGAGAAATATACTAACACAGACGAGCCACATGATAAAACTGTGTTTTTATACCTTCATGACAACCACTATTTTATGATTATAAATCTACATGCGTTTATTGGTACCCCACACGCATGTGAGTATTGTTATCAAGGCTTAACTAATTTATAATCCTGTGGATTTCCAGACTATTGAACCGAGCTTGTGTTATTACAGTGTATCCACCCACATCGCCACCACAAATGATTTTATTTCACTTTGTGAAAACCCCATGTTTGGGTCAGTAAGGTTAAGCATGCGGTGTGACTGGCTATCTGTTCTCTCTCTGATCTGTTGAGAATTTACAAATTGTTCAAAATCAGAAATTGGTTCTGGAGGAGATTGGGAATTTACAAATTGTTCAATATAAAAAAATTGGATCTGGAGGAGATTGTGGCACCTCTCCAGTCTGCTGAGAATTTACAAATTGTTCAAAATCAAAAACTGGTTCTGGAGGAGGTTCAGACCTTGAGCGAACATCGTTTATTAATTTTAACAATCTAGCGGATTTGTGTTTTTTCATTTCATCAACAATCTGAATGAGGCGGAGCAACTTCTCTCTAGTGTTTTGTTGCCTTTGGAAGTCACTAAGGTCATCCCTACTATGTCTTATGGGAGGGGCCTGAATATCATCACCATCACATGACTCCTGACAACGTTTTGCAGCCATTGTTACCTCTAATTTATTCATAAATATTTACACCATAAAAAAAAAAAAAAAAAAAAAAGGACAAATTGGTGTGACGGAAATGTAATCATAAACCACACAGAGTCACACGGATGACTAAAAAAATACAAGCTGAGAAATAAAAGGAAAAATTAGAACTCACCAATACTTACTAATTTAAACATGTCCAGTAGCTCATTTAACAGAGTTATAGTCATTTTCTGATCACAAGCTGTTTGTTTGTCTGGCATCATGACATTTTTGCATTGCAATTAATTGTTTAAGGATGATTCCATGTTTTTGTGGTGTTGTTGTCACAGTCTGATTAACACGTGCTTCTCCTCCTGCACTCTCTTATGATCCTCTTTAATTCTTTTCTGGTTCTTCACAACAGTGTTCAAAAAGTTTCGAATTTCCTTGTTTGCGTCGTTCTGCAGTTGGTTCTTGTAATCCTCTTGGTTTGAAGGAAGCTTATTAGCATCACCATCTGCATCTCTGCATCCCAGATCACACTGTCTTTTGTCAGAATGTACAATAATAATTATTATAACTATTGCAGTAATAATAATAATTTTTTATTTGATTCCTCTACAATCACCATTTGATTGTCTTGAACGTTTTCGTTTGGGTATGTTAGGTATCACACGGTGGTCACGGGGCCTTCCAGTCCCTTGTGCAGGAGGTTGAAGCTGCACAGCCGCAGTCACATATATATATTTATACTACCATTCAAAAGTTTGGGGTCAGTACATTTTTATTGTTTCTTTTTTTTTTTAAAGAAATTAATACTTTTAT
>NC_133373.1:5920309-6032623 GCF_049309525.1 Garra rufa | reverse complement strand
TATCTGGTCTATCCTGTCATTATGAACTCTTGCACCACACATCATGGACTTCATTCCCCATAAGCCACTGCACTAATCACTGCATTCACCTGGCCCTTGTTTCTCACTGCTCTGATTAGTTCTCACAGCTGCACCTCATCACTCTGACTGCATTTAAGCCACTCACACACACAGCCACCTTGCGAAGTCTTATTGTTCCTATGGTCGTAATTCTAAGCGTTTATCTCTGTGTTGGATTCGCTGTGTATGACTCTGGACTGTGTACCCCGTTATTGATTCCTGCTGCCTGCCATTGCGACCATTGCTTGAGTATTGAACTGTTTCCCGGATTACCTACGTTGTTCCTGTTTTCTGGCGTTTACTCCTGCTTGTCAACACTTCTCAATAAAGCCTTGCTAATGGATCCGCACGTCTCTGACTCCTCCTTGTGACAATATATATATATATATATATGTATATGTGATTATTGTGGACATTACATCACATCCCCTGTTAAGCAAGCGGTTCTAATACCATGATCACATTTAAACAACGGTCCGAACAGTAAAGAAGCAAGTAGTATGTCCCAAAGCTTGCCTACTATTGTGCTACATACTCAAAAGTATGTACTTTTCTTCACAAAAAGAGTACATACTTATAGGGCATAGTATAAGTAGGCGAATTGGGACGCAGCAAAACAAACCACAGTGAACATGGACAAAGAAGCTGAAGAGACCGCTTTGGTTGGCCCTGTGGATGGGAAATTTTATTATAAAAAACGAATGGATGGAAGCGTTGATAAGAGCATGGTTGTGTGCAAGCTATGCAACAAGGAATTCGCATATCACCGCAGGACATCGAGCCTATTGCTACACTTAATGGCAATATTGCACCGGTCTGTTGGACTTGGTTGAACAAAAATAAACAATATTTTGTTGCTTAAGCTTATGTATTCAGTCATTATTCAATGGTATACTAAAAATCCATATAAAAAAACTTACTTCTCACTGTTCTCAGGTCAAATATTTATATGCGATTAAAATGCGATTAATTTCGATTAATTAATTACAAAGCCTCTAATTAATTAGATTAAATTTTTTAATCGAGTCCCGGCCCTAATATATATATATATATTTTTTTTTTTTTTTTTTTTGGCAGTGTATACATAATCAAGGTATATATAATGTGCCTGTGTTTGACCAGCCTGGTGTACAAAATAAGTATATTTTCCTTAAATAGCATAGCAAGCATTTTTGTTTTAAAAAAGATATTGCATAACATGAACGATCCAGTTGATAAGTGTGCAATGCAACCAAACAATGGTCCGGTTCGTAACCTACAGCGTACATAGTGAGCACTTTAATATGAGCAGATGTTGGTTCAGGAGGAGGTGATTCAGGGCGGGTGTGGTCAGTGGCGTACAGACTCTCAAATAAGTACAAGCGTTCACTGACAGACGGAGCAGAGCACACTTTAACATGCAACCTGACAGACAGCTCATCACAACACTGGCCACAGGCTTTTAACAGCGATCTAATCAAGCAATACACTTCTCTTTTGGGATACTTATCGATTCAGAAACCAAGGCTTACAGTTGACCATCTGTTGATCAAGTAAACATCGATTGCAACAGGTAGGTTCACTCTTCCATTCGTTTTTTAGTAAAGCGGGTAAACTTTCACTCTGTATCAATCGCATTGCAGTGTTTCATTCATTGCGTCTGCTTGTTTACAGTAGGTATGTTTACGCATGCACTGTTCAATCTTTAATGACGCAAGCAGGTTCATTAATGGAAGTATGCAGAACCTCCTATTCATTCAAGCGGGAGGCATGAGGATGAAAGTTTTAACCCTCTGCGACCCAATCGCTTACATTGGTATCTTTTCTCTACACTGAAAGTGTTTTAGGAAGCCACTCGCTATAAAATAAGATGAAGATAATGATGATGTATTAAATGTTATTCTATTCCACGGTTATTTGTGACCATTGACTACAAAACCAGTCATTAGGGTCAATTTTTTTGAAATTGCTATTTATACATAACATGAAAGCTGAATAAACAAGCTTTCCACTGATGTATGGTTTGTTAGGATAGGACAAGTTGCAGCTATTTTAAAATCTGCAATATGAGGGTGCCAAAACATTAATATTGAGAAAATCGTCTTTAAAGTTGTCCGAATTCAGTTCTCAGCAATGCATATTACTAATCAAAATTAAGTCCTGATATATTTATGTTAGGAAATCTACAAAATATCTTCATGGAACATGATCTTAATATCCTAATGATTTCTGGCACAAAAGAAAAATTGATCATTTTGACCCATACTATGTATTTTTGGCTATTGCTACTAATATACCCATGTTACTTATGACTGGTTTTGTGCTCCAGGGTCACAAGTGGTTTGGTTGTGAATATTACATTACAATATTGCATGTATTATTTATACTTATTTATATTATTTATTTGATGAATTTATGAACAGAAATATGACTTTTTTTAGTCATATTGGACTGTTGTCCTCAACTGTGATAAATATTCATATTTTATCACTGACACAAAGATAATTAGGTCTTTCATCAGATTAATCTGTCAGTACATCTTGTAACTTGAACTATATATATTTATATTTTACATTAAAATAATAACTACTCACAGTGATCATATAATTGAACATTACCAGTCAAATATTTATAAAAATTATTTAGAACTACTACATTCGTTTCAAAAGTCAGTAATGGCAACATTTCTATGCATTGTTTTTTTACAAAAATAATGTTGTGCATTAATATAAATTGGTTGGTCAGCCGCTGTTCTGTGTAGTTTTTGATATGTGGCGGAGACAAAAGTCTATATAGAAATATTTGTATCTACTGTTCTACAGTGCATGACTTTAAATCTTGAAACTAAAAAATAGTAGTACAGTTAAAAACTATTAACTAATAGTAATTATTTTTAAAAACAGGCAAATCGTGTGATAGAGACTCCTTACGGTTTACTTTTATTCATTCTCAGTTAAAAAAGGCTGCAAATTCCTCTTGTATTTAATTTACTCCCTTTATATTTGTCTTTTTTTGCATCTTAAGTGGTCATTTGAACTTAAAATGATTAAAATGAAAATTTTTGTATTATAAAAATATTTTTTTATTATATAAGTTTCTATTGGTGTAGACATGATCTTAAAAATTCTAATTCTAAAAATATACTGCAGATTGGTGCCGAGAAATATAGATGGGGTTGCTGCCTCTCTTTTAAGATTTGCAGAAATTATAAGAATAGTTCATAGGTTTCAATGCAGAACTAAAGAATTCATAAAAATGAACTCCAGCAGCTGTAGTCTAATAAACGTAGATCTACCCTATGGGAATGTAGATGAAGTCAAATGTGCATCACTTAAATATAACATGCTACATTTACCATTTATGTATTTGGTAGATCCTAATCACCTTAGCATTCAATTTATACATCACTTCTTGCATTCCCTGGGAATCGAACCTATGGCCTGCTGTTGCTAACGGCGTGCTCTCAAGCTACATGAAGACTTACAATATAGCACTAACTTATTAGAAGGTTCATAGTCTAAGGGTTTGCATCAGTCTCAACGGTGGTCTTCCCACTTGTTCCCACAACTCCTGCACAGGGCATGGTTTCCGTCGCTGCTTCTCTCCCTTATCCGTTTTCCGCCAGAGAAGGGAGTGAGAAGAGAGATCACACTGCGGCCTTGGGCTTTTGTTTTTGGTATGCACTGCTGGCCGGTGGCCGGGCGCTCTTTTGCCTCAAGAGCACACATCATGCCAGACAGTTTGTCAGGAGAGAGTTGATGCACGCAGCTTCAGCCTGTCCCGCTTTCCAAGCCTTCTCTCTGTCTTCCGCTCTGTCTTAGTCTGTATTGGCGGAGAAATTTTAAGAGTTTGAGCTTCTGAGGTTAAGGGTTATGAATGGGAAGAATTGTTTCCCCATTATCAGTATGGTGGGAATGAACAGAGGATTTTACTGTAGGTGTTTGACCAACCTCTACAGCTGGTGAAAAGGTCGTCCACATTTTTGCGATTTGTATTTGTCATTATTATTGTACATTAACAATGTAATCAATGTTCTGTTTATTAAAACCAAATATGAATCTCATCATGTTAGTGTTTGTAAGCATTTTACATTTATTCCTAAATAATAACTTAACGCAGTAACAATATTTGTGAACGCATGTTCAGCTCTTATTTTTAATAGTTAAAGGGAGCATAACACACACAGTTTCACCCAATCTTATGTTAATCTTTGGTACCGTTAGAGTAGGACTGCATCCTTCATATCTCCAAAAAGTCTTTAGTTTTATCACATTTACAAAAGAAAGATACAGCTTTACGATTCTCTCAGAAAACAGCGGAGGTGCGCCGTGGGCGGAGCTAAAGATTGACAAGCATTTGCTTGCTGATTGCCAACAAAACACACACATTTCATGCCGTTTTACTTACCAGCTGCAGTTCCAAATCATGAATGGGATCCTTTATAGCTGGGGCCGCTCCATCTTTCAGTATCAATTGATTTGTAAATCCAGCATTGAACTGGGCCTTGTTTATAAAAGGTTTGTCAACAAACACGCTTGCAAAATTCAGTTTCTGCCCCAGAAAAAAAAACTGCATCTACTGTTCACATACAGTAGCTGAGCAAGGTTATTTTTGCCTTACAACCGAAACCACACTTTTTAAAGACGTTCTTCCCGAGTGCAGCCGAATGAAGCGTGTTGATGGGCACGCTCTTGTGCTCATTCTGGTCGACAGTGATGCCAGGGTTGATGATTTACAGCCCAAAAGCTCACCAAAACCTGCCCACTTCATCAGAAACTAGCCCAAAATTTTAACTGCCAAAATAATGAGATATAATTTTATTGATAAGGACCACTTTTATCTCTTTAAAAAATAATGACGACAAAATAAAATAAAGATAAATAATTTTCACAGCAATATGGATCCAAACAGGGCAAATGCATTCAAGTGAGTCAGCAAATATGCGTAAAATGTCCAGAAATCTTTTCAAAGTGGCAATCGAGAAATTAACCGATGACATTAAACCTTGGAAAAACACATGCATCAGTTTCAAGTCCACAGTAGACGTAAGTGTAAGATATTTAGATCACTTAAATAAAATAAATGAATGAATGAATATATAGTTGCACATTCAAAATCTTGCCCGTTATAGCGCCAAAACCCCATCACTCACGAGTCATCACATCTCACCAACTTAAAAGATGGTAAATTGATTTACAGGAAAAGTAAGTTGATGACTGCACTACACGTTATTTTACTGTGATACTTTGAAAACTAACATATTAAAATAACATGACTAAGATAAAAGCGAAGCAAAAAAGCAGCCCAAATTTTGTCTACCCACCCAAAGCATTATTCTCCGGTCCAAGGTGATTAAAAGAAGACTAATTGGGTGGCAACCCGCCCAATCTGGCAACACTGCTGGTCGATGTGTGGGGAGAAATGCCCATACAAGGAGTTCCACCCTTTAGGACGACATAAAAAGCCATGATCGAAGAAAAAATTCTGAAACTTGTAAGAAACCCAGAAGTGTGTATTTGGAAATACGTCCAAATTGTTTTTTGAAACTTTGGCCATGTTAGCATGGGAATCCAACTCTTTAACAGTGTAAATAACTTAGCATGCATGGAACATGGGGGGGTCCCCCCTTTAACTTTCAACTATTTTTTAATTTTTCGGGTCATCAGTCATCAAAGCTTCATAATTATAGGTCACAGACGATATACTTTAAATTTCACCAAGCTGATTACTCACTAAAAACTCCCACAGATCATGTTTTCAGGTTTTAAGGCTTATTTTGACATAACAAAGTGGTTGAATCTAAGTCTGAGTTGTTTACTATTTTTTTTTATTAGTCTTTCTATTACCACCATTATATTGTTCATTCAGACTGATTCATCCCTGACATATATAACATCCAACATTTTTGTTCTGATAAACTGTACAATAGATGGTGCGCAGGGTTATAATACAAATCAAATGTAAATAAAATACAATCACATGTGATGTCAAAACCTGTTTTTGAGGTTTCTGTACTGTATTTGAGCATAAATTAAATGTTAATTCATAGTTGTACTTAACAAAAATCTTATTTTTTTATAATGTTATGTTAAGCCATTTACAATTTTTATATCATATACAGTAAGGTAACTTACATTTAACCAGTTAACAGTTTTTTAACAATAGCATTTTATAGCATTTTCTGTATGAATTAAATTTTTGCAGTGTGTGATGTGCCTATCATGCTAATGGAAAGAGGTAATAAGTGTCTTTCAATTAGTTAATGTTGCTAATCAAATTTGCATAATTATTAATACATGAAATATTCATTATTTATAAAAAAAAATGATAAATAACAATAATTGTTTTTACCATTTTATGTGAAATCAGATGTTTCCAATTCACAACATGGCATCATGCTTTTCATGCTTTCTGTCATTTTGCAGGCGCTTGCGCTGTGTGCAGGGCATGTTTTGGCCAATTGCCTGTCTGCACTAAAACGAGGGTTCAAAAGTCCTCGGTTGACTCACTGTTGGCAGTCTGGACAGACTAACTGCCTGTCTTGGAAGTACAGTCTACAACACTGTAGGTAAGAGTCACTTTAACAGACTTCTGTGGTAAATGTATAAGAACTAACATGTGCTCCTAGAAAGACAACAGAAATTAAAATGTCTTCATGCCTCGATTCATTTTGTAAGACATGTAAATGTTCCTGAGGCAGATATGTAGGCCTTTTTAAATGCAACTTCGATTCAAACCATCACTGAGCTGTATGCAACAGGCTGAAAGTTTATTAAACTGACTTAAAATAGGCAGATATGCAAGACACGCAGCTGCTTTTCAGTATTTACAAGCTAATAATTTCAAAGAAATATTTGCTACTAAACTGACGTGAGACTAGCTTAATGAGCGTTCCTCTAGTGCAATTAGCAATGTAAAGGTCATGGGTTCAGCGATTTAACAGATCAAATCTATACCTCAAATGCAATGTGAGTTACCCTGGTCAGAAGCATGTGCCAAATGCATTTAAATGTAATTTATTGTTACAGATCATTTTAGATGTAAAACACAATTTGTATGTATTTAATTTGCTTTTTTAAAATTTTGCTGGAACAGACTGTGATAATTTAGTCCTCCTGAATTCAGTTTTGCTACCCAGTCTGCGCTGTGAATGACTTGCCAGTAATTATTAACTAAGGATAGTTCACTCAGAAATGAAAATTCTGTAATTAATTACTCACCCTTGTAATGTTTTAAACCTGTAAGGCCTTCGTTCGTCTTTAGAATACAACTTAAAATATTTCTGATGAAATCCAAGAGCTTTCTGACTCTGATTAGACAGCAACCCAACTAACACATTCAAGGCCCAGAAGGATAGTAAGGACATTGGTAAAATAGTCCATGTGACATCAGTGGTTGAACCATAACATTATGACGGTATGAAAATACTTCTTCTCTTTGCTGTCAGTCTTCAATGTGCAATCACAACAGTTTGTTTTCTTTGCACACAAAATGCATAATTAGCCTATATAACCATTGGTATTTCGTTGAAAAGAAGACCATGTTCTTTTTTCTGAGAAGTGGCTTCTTCATTCAGTTTTATAAAGGCATTTTGTATGTCACATCAGTTAAATGTATGTCATGATAAAACCTTAATATCAAACCTATACAATGAGTTTGGTCATTTTAGAGTAATGCTTAATAAATGCATTACACCCATTCAATTTTAGCCAGCTAAATCCACTGTAGATTTAGTCAACAAAAATCTTATAATATTTAGTTGACTAAAACTAGTCTAAAACCAAAACACATTCAGATGACTAAAATATGACTAAAACTAAATGGCATTTTAGTCAAAAGGCTTTTTCCCTGTTAATTTCCCACTATAAATGGAAAGCTTCCTGTCGATTGTGTATTAGGCTGCATCAGGTTTCTGTATCGATGACTGAGGAGTTCAACATGACTTGCATCAACAGTTCTCTGTTAATGATGCAAAAGCGCTGAACTTATCCGCCTTCACCATGTCCGAGTATCCCGAGGGAGACAGCCCTCTTCTTCAACTGCAGGAAGTGGACTCCAGCAGGGTGGGAGGTCACGTCCTCTCTCCTATTTTTAACTCCTCCTCTCCATCCCTGCCGGTGGAGAGCCATCCCATCTGCATCCCATCACCCTACACAGACCTCAGCCATGACTTCACCACTCTGCCCTTCTACAGTCCCGCTCTGCTGGGTTACGGCACATCACCCTTGTCCGACTGCTCATCAGTACGGCAGTCGCTAAGCCCCAGTCTCTTTTGGCCACCTCATAGCCATGTTTCCTCACTTGCATTGCATCAACAACAGGCTCGACTACAACAAAACCATCCGAATGGTGGGACGTGGACGGAACTTGTGCCACATGATCACTGCGAAGAGGAAAACAGGTATGTGGAAGCTCAATTGTTATGATTTTTTCAGTTGATTACATAACTCTGGTCTCTCAGATACATGTGTTCGCTCTGCTCCATAGCAAACCATTGGTGAAGAGGATAGCTGATGCAGAGGAGGCTTCTGCCTCTTTGAAGGGTAAAGCTGACATGCACTACTGTGCCGTCTGTAGTGATTACGCCTCTGGGTATCATTATGGCGTGTGGTCATGTGAAGGATGCAAAGCCTTCTTCAAAAGAAGTATACAAGGTATCACTCTCTGGAAACATTCATGCACTTTATTGTGTACTTACTGAATTAGTAGTATGCACCAATATTAAAGGGGACACACAATGCCAAATTTACTTTTACATACAGTTTGCATATAATTGTGTCTTAGCAGTGTTTGGACACAACCACCCTACAATGATAGAAATCCATTCAAGACCCAAAAGTCTCAACTATCAAGCCGTTTTAATTTTCTGAGCAGTATGACATCGTACTGCTCAGGCCCCGCCCACCACCATTGACAGACTGTCCCGTATTAGCATATTCCCGCCCTCAGACAGTTGTATGTTGTCCGCCATTTTCTCCACGTTCGAGAAGCTAGCAGATTTTTTGTAGTTGGATGTAAAAGTGGACATAAGAGTCTTTACTTTCTCCCGACATCAGAGTCACTGAGGACACAGCGGATTAGTTTTGTTTTTGATGGTAACACCGCCGAATACACAAAAACAGAAAAGAGGGGTGTGGTGAGCACCCCTTTAATCAAAGATGTCAATACAAGAGCTTTACCTCAGAAAAAAAAAACATATTTGGTGACCATAATCTTGAACTGTAGAGAGGAGCATTTTGGCTAAATATATGTACCATATAACATATTAATTACAATTTTTACTGTTCTTTAACATTTAAATCTGTTGAGTTTTAATGACAGACACCATTTGAATGTTTCAAAATATTTCAAAAAACAAATTGGAGTAAAAATATAATTGTCAGTGTAACTTTATTATTATAAAAACTTGTACACAAATCAGTTTAACCTTCAATATTATGGTAGTACCAACTGATTCTCATGTATATTTTACAGCATGAATTGGGAAATTAATTTTCCTTAAGAAAATTTGCCATGTACTATACATGATATTTATCCTAAATAATCAATATTAAATTGAATCGAATGAGAAATCGAATTGCAAGCCTGTGAATCAATCGAATCGCGTCATTTGTGTCAAAACCCAACCCTTTTTCTTCAGAAATGCTATTTCAGCTCTGAAATAATTGATATTAATTCATCACTTAAATGTTTTTATATAGTGATTCTAAACTATTATTTTTCCACTATCCCAAACAACCAGTGTTGAACATAACTGTGGTAGTTTAATGTCTCTACAAGGCAACTCTGCTTTACAGTCTATAAACATAGTAACAGACTTGTCATACTTGTTAAGCTCTAAACAACCGCTCAGTGAATAATAAGAAACATCTGATTCATTTTCTCAGGACACAATGAATACATCTGCCCTGCCACCAACCAGTGCACCATCGACAAGAACCGCCGCAAAAGCTGCCAGGCCTGCCGACTCCGAAAGTGTTATGAAGTTGGAATGATGAAATGTGGTGGGACTCTTTTGTTTTCCATTCCTCCCTACCAACACCCTGCCTACACCCACACAGTTACCAAATACTTCACCAGAGATTGCTGCTGAATTTGCACTTTGGAATTTATGTCACAGTATTAGGCTGCTATCATGCCATGACGTTTTGATAAGCATTGCAATGATAATGTGATAGAGCCATGATTATTTATAGATGTTGGTCAAAGGTTTCACCAAATAAACAAACCAGATAAATTACGATTTAAGATTTCACATAATAATAATCCGAACTTGTTTGAACCAGACGGTTTTGAGTGAGTTGTTTTTGAGAGTTTGGCGAGTCTGGGAAGGCTTGTTCCTCCAAAAAACAGTGCTAGCTGAATTAAGTCTGTGTTGCTGTGGAGACTGTTACCATCTATCCTCATCCGGTCCTGTAATTGCTGTTTTAGGGCAGTCTACTTTCACAGCTTTGCTTCAAGGTTAGAAGAGAAAGTGATGTACTCTCCATTTATTGGTTGATGTGGTTGTTTTGAGCTCTTGTCATATTAAACACAGTTTTATCATTCGTTTTTGCAGCTTTGGGCTTTGCCTTCTGTTCAAACAAATTTTGGTCTGAGCTAGTGGTTCTCAACCTGTTTGACTCATAGTACACATTTTTAATTGTGCAATTTATGTGGTGGTTTTCGCAGGGTTACGGCGAGATCGTAGCAGCTACCAACAAAGAGGAGCCCAGGCGAAGCGACTGGTGCGATTCTCTGGCAGGATGAGAGCGAGTGGCCCAAGATCTCAAGAGATCAAAAGCGTACCACATCCCCTCAGTGAAAATAGGGTGGTTACAATGGCGTTGAGCCCTGAGGAACTAATCGCTCGAATCATGGATGCAGAGCCACCTGAGATTTACCTCATGAAAGACATGAAGAAGCCGTTCACTGAGGCCAACGTCATGATGTCACTGACCAACCTGGCTGACAAAGAGCTCGTTCACATGATCAGCTGGGCCAAGAAGATCCCAGGTGAATGTATATCCAGATTTATTAAAAAAAAAAAAACGATTCAAATCTGCCTAAAATCCACATGGATGAGAGTTAGTCAGTCATAGCGTCAATTTGTAGACTAAACCTGCAAAGCTGTGGATTCCCTCTGGAATTTCGAATGGGGTTTTTAGAATAGCGTTTTTCCATTTATGAATACAGTAATATTCACACAATACACATATTCGGAATTTAGGATGAATTACAATTACGTCATATATGTTCAAACTAATTTTACACTCGATTTGTGTTTTTTAAATGTTGCTAACAAGTTGCTGCATAAGATGAATGAATTTCACTTCATTCATCAAGTAAACTTAGAACATGGTATGATTGTGGGTAAGTAATTGTTTTATTTGTTACGATTAATTCACGAGCAAAGGACCACGCCTCAACCAAATAGGTTAATGAATAGTTTATTGTTCAGAATGTTAGGGGCATCCTCAAGTGATGCTAACCACAGATGTTACTCATCTCAATAATCAAAAAAATGCTGTATAGCAATCATTAAGTTAAATGGTCTAAATGTGTTTATATGCATTTATATTGTCTATGGAATGCGTAGAAGTTATGTTATGTTCGTCCAATCATATCCTTCAGTCCCAGGGCCGGCCTGTCAACATATATATTTGCATACCTTCGCCCTTTTCCACCACTGAATAAAAAACATTTTAAAAAAAACAGTAGTCAGATTTTAATCTCACAATTCTGTTTTTTTTTTTTTCTCAAAAACTTTGAGAAAATTATAGTTTTTTTTCTTGGAATTATGTGATATAAACTCGCAATTCTAACTTTTTTTCTCAGAATTGTGATATAAACTTGCAATTCAGTTTTTTTTTTTCTCAGAACTGAATGATATAAACTTGCAATGTACATTTTTTGTCTCAGAATTGTGATATAAACTCAATATTCTAACTTTTTTTTTCAGAATTGTGATATAAACTTGTCAATCAAATTTTTTCATAATTGTGTGATATAAACTTGCAATTCTGACTTGTTTTTCAGAATAGAGTGATATAAACCTGCAATACAGATTTTTTTCTCCAAATTATGTGATATAAACTTGCAATTCTTACTTTTCTCAGAATTGTAATATTAGAATTGCAATTTAGTTTTTTTTCTCAGAATTGCATGAATAAAAAACTCACAATTCTGACTTGGCGATTAAGAGTTGTTGTTTTTTCAGAATTGCGTGATATAAACTTACAGTTGTGAGTTATAGTATTGCATGATATAAATTCGCAAATGCAAGAAAACAACTCTGAATTGTGAGTTTATATGCAAATTTAAGTCAAAATTGTGATTAGAAAATTGTGAGATAATAACTTGCAATTCTGAGAACCTATCAGTCTTTTTATCCCTCAGAACTGGACTTTATAACTCAACTTTAAAACAACATTATAACTTGGACTTTATAAAAAAAAAAGTCAAAATTGCGAGATATAAACTCACATTTGCAAGAAAAAAAGTCAGAATTGCGAGTTTATATCTCAAAGTTCCGATTTTATTTCTCGCAAGTGCGCAATTGTGTGTTTATATTCATCTATTCTGACTTTATAACTCACAATTGCAAGTTCATATCTCGCATTTCTAACTTTATTTCTCACAAGTGCAAGTTTATATCTCACAATTCTGACTTCATCTTGCTATTCTGACTTTATATCTCAAAATTGTGTTTATATCACGCAATTCTGAGAAAAAAGTCAGAATTGTGAGATATAAACTCGCAAATGTGAAAAAAGTCAGAATTATGAGATACAGACTCAAAGTAATGACTCATAAAGTCAGTATTGCATGATTTTATTTCTCACAATTGTGAGTTTATAGCCCGCAATTCTGACTTTATAACTTGTACAACAAATCATCAATAAATCATGCAATTCCGAGATAGAATTGCAAGTTTGTATCACACAGTTCCGAGAATAAAGTCAGAATTGCGAAATTAGGCATTTCTAAAATGAGCTTGCATAGTAATGTTTTCTAGCTGGTAATGAAACACATCTGACAGTTTTGACTCAGCCCTCCACCAACGCCATCTTTTATCGTGTCAATGGTTAGCCTCTGGTCTGCCTGTGTGCCTTCATGTGTTTCTGGAAAGTGATTTGCAGGGAGTGTGTAATCTTATGCTTTCAAAGCTACCCTGCCTTTAATCATTTTTTAAATGTATTTGATGTTTTTCTTGGCTGATTTATCATTTTACTGAATACTTAGCTTTTAGAATGGGCAGAGTTTTTATAAGTGAATCACCATGTTCTGATTCTGAACATGAGCGGTTTGTTTATTCTGAGAGCACCAGCAAACCATCCCTCAGATTCTTCTTCGATCCCCAGGGATGAGCACCTTGTGTGAGCCAGTGAAGCACTGCCTGCTGAAATTAACTACTGTAATAATCGTCATGACATGTGAACTATTGATTAGGTTTGGATGCTATGGGTTGAGTGAAACTGTTTCTGGATTTGTATGCAGTTGTTAATAAGTGCTTGTTTCTCCCGGCAGGTTTTGTGGAGCTCAGTCTGTTTGACCAGGTCCATTTGTTGGAGTGCTGCTGGTTAGAGGTGCTGATGCTGGGACTGATGTGGCGGTCTGTTAATCACCCTGGAAAGCTTATTTTCTCCCCAGACCTCAGTCTCAGCAGGTAACTAGTGTCAGCTAATTGTGTTTATCCATCCCATTGCCTAATTTATGAACAGGCACATCCATCTCTCTGTGCTTTGAATAATTTTTTATTCTCACATGTTTTAGATGGTCAGTATTTTTATGCAGCTGTCAATTTTGTTCTTTGTGCCAGTATTGTATAAGATATATTTAAAGGGATGGTTCATGCAAAAATGAAAATTGTGTCATTAATTATTCACCCTCATGTTGTTTTAAACCTGTAAGACTTTTATTCATCTTCAGAACACAAATTATGATATTTTTAATGAAATCCAAGAGCTTTTGTGTAGAATTTGTGTAGAATATCCTAAGAACACTACGGTGGCCAAGAGAGCTCAACATGTGCACATTTTTTCTGTTTCCTGATCATATGATCATATGAAAATACACAATTACTGTAACTGTGAAACGTTATGTAAGCTGGCAGTTTTTACAACTTCCCTTACCAAAATTAACCATGGTTTTACTATTAAAATAAACTAATAGCTTATATACAGTGCAGTTCAAAAGTTTGGGATCAGTAAGAATTTTAATGTTTTTTAAAGAAGTTTCTTATGCCCATCAAAATGCATTTATTTTAACAAAAATGCAGGAAAAAATGGTATTATTGTGAAATATTATTTTAATGTAAAATAATTGTTTGTCTATGCAAATATATTTTAAAATGTTATTTATTCATGTGATACAAAGCTAAATTTTCAGCAGCATTACTCCAATCTTCAGTCTCACATAATCCTTCAGAAATCATTCTAATATGCTGATTTATTATCAGTGTTAAAAGCAGTTGTGCTGCTTAATATTTTTTGGGGATTATTTAATAAATAAAAAGGTAGAAAGACCAGCATTTAATTATAATAGAAATAATTTGTAACAAAATAAGTTATTTAAAAGTTTGTGGTCAGTAAATGTGTATTCTTTCTTTTTTTTGGAAAGTAATTCATACTTATTCACCAAGAATGTGTTAAATGGATAAAAAGTGATAGCAAAGACTTACATTGTTAGATTTCTATTTTGAATAAATGCTGTTTTTTAAACTTTGTATTCATCCAAGAATCCTGAAAAAAAATCACACAAAAATATTACACTGAAATATATACACTGAAGACTGGATTAATGGCTAATGAAAATTCAGCTTTGCATTATGGAATAAATTATATTTTAAAATATATTAAAATAGAAAACTATTATTTCAAACTGTAATAATATTTCACAATTTTACAGTTTTTTCTGTATTTTGACCAAGTAAATGCCGTCTTGATGAGCAAAAGAGATTTCGTGAAAAAACATTAAACATTGCATTATATATAATATATGCTATTTAATTATTATATAAAATAAATGCAAATGCAAATAAAAATGGTTACTATAGTTAAACCATGGTAAATTAAAAACACTAACCATACTTATGGTAATCAATGCACCACCATTGTGTTCTGTGCTTGCAGCACGTTTTTGCGTTTGGTTGTGTTGTTTTTGCAGCATGTTTCTGTATCTGGTTGTGTTGCGAGTACTTGCAGCATGTGTGCTGTCAAACTGATGAAGATGTTTTCTTAATTTGCTGGTGCTTTTTCTATTTGCATGTGTTTTCTTAAAGGGATAGTTCAGCCCAAAATGAAATTTTTTTGTTTATCTGCTTACCCCCAGGACATCCATGATGTAGGTGACTTTGTTTCTTCAGTCGAACACAAACAAAGACTTTTAACTCAAACTGTTGCAGTCTGTCAGTCATATAATGGCAGTCAATGGGACCCATGGCTTTGAGAGTAAAAAAAAAACATACACAGACAAAACCAAATTAAACCCTGCGACTTGTGATGATATATTGAACACACAAAACAATCGGTCTGTGCAAGAAACTGCACAGTATTTATATCATTTTTACCTCTGATCCACCGCAATGTCCAACTGTCCAACACGAAGAGCAAGCAACCATAACTTCAGTCGATCAGGCTCAAAAGTTGAAAAGGTGAAACGTCAACACTCCCAGATGAGTTGGCTCAAGCAAACATAATATTGTAGTTCTTAATCAGTTGCAACAATCAGGATAAGCACAAGTAATTACCATTTTGAGTAGCCGTCGTACCCACAATCTCTCTGCGCTCACACGCCGGCTGTTGTGAATGTGCTCAGGACAGTTGGACATTGCGGCGGATCAGAGATAAAAAATGATATAAATACTGTTCAGTTTCTTGCACAGACTGATTGTTTTGTATGTTAAGACCTCAGTGTATTGTCACGAGCCGCAGGGTTTAATTAGGTTTTGTCTGTGTATGTTTTTTTGACTCTCAAAGCCGTGGGTCCCATTGACTGCCATTATATGACTGACAGGCTGCAACGGTTTGAGTTCAAAATCTTCGTTTGTGTTCTACTGAAGAAACAAAGTCACCTACATCTTGGATGCCCTGGGGGTAAGCAGATAAACATCACATTTTCATTTTTGGGTGAACTATCCCTGTAAGTTGCAGCGTGTTGAGCTCTCTCGACCACTGTAGAATACAGCTGTGAAACAAAATCAGCAGTTTGGCCAGATGTGTCAGAGCAAGTGCAAGGCTCTGTGTGGTGGGAGTTAGAGAGCTGTGGGAAGACAGGAACTGGTTTTGCCATGGCTTGCGTATTATCACGCCTCCCTCTACTCCGCTGCCCTTTGTACCCTCTAACACAGTGTGTACCCATGTTGTAATGTGAGAAAAAAATTGGGCCAGGGTTACAGATGCTCGGCAGACTTTATACAGAACTACACTTCCAAACCATTCAAGTCATGGGAGGGCTGTAAATACGCTCACCATCTGATATGCTGCCAGACATTTACTGTATTTTCATGGGCTGCATTTTGGATAGGAAATTCATCGTATCAGAGCCAACTGGATCCCTGAGTTTAACTTGGTGTACTGCTTGTCAACATCAAGTGGCAAAAAACAATGCATGCTTTCTGTCTGACTACTACTGCCATTAATGACTCTCAATATTATTCGACAAATTCCCCAAAAGTATACCTAAATGTAGTATTGATTTACAAAGACTCAATTATTTTGCAACCCTGGCTCTTCCTTAATGCTAAAAGGAAGTTCTCACAAGTTTTAATGAAGTGCCATTCCCAGCCTCATTCACTCCTGCAAACCCAATTGCAGCACCTCTCAGCGCTTCAGAGAGCACTAGTCCTGTGATTTTCCATTGACGCTATATACAGACTTTGCCGTCCGTTCTTTCAGTAGGTGCCAGGTTTGGAATAAGACTTCTGAGGTTTGAGTTTTGGGCTCTGATGGTGTGAAGCTAATTTGCAAGACTGCTGAATGTCTTTGTGTTTGTCAGGGACGAAAGCAGCTGTGTGCAGGGGTTTGTGGAGATCTTTGATATGCTGTTGGCAGCCACGTCCAGGTTCAGAGAACTGAAGTTGCAGAGAGAGGAGTACGTGTGTCTCAAAGCCATGATCCTGCTCAACTCCAGTGAGTGTTCTTCTCATTAAGCCTTTTATGAAATGTGCATGCATTTTCACCACTTGTATTGCTAAAACAAATGTAGTTTTATTGGAAAAAAATGAATGTGTATGTTTTGTTGACCTTCCCCATAGGACAGACAAATCACAGTGGATCTTAAGCAAAGAAATCAAATAGAATGTATTCACAATACTTTCTTAAAAACAGTGCATGTTAAGTATTTAAGTATGATCTATGATTAGAAATACGTTGTCAACCGGTAGAGATTTTGGACTATCACGGTGAAGACGGTGCATCTTATTTTGCTGCTTTTTAGGCCTTGAATGGTAAAATACTCTCATTTGTCTAAATGCAGTTTAGGTCTTAAGTGAAAGCAAACAGCTGAGTAAGAAAATACATGTGTAACAGTATATTGGAATCGGGCAGCTCTTAAAGTGATAGCAGTCTAATGTTCCTGCTGTCTGTCTTTCATGTTAATCAAATTACAAAAGAGAGAAAATCTTTCACAGCTCTTGACTAAATCACTTTTGTAATTTTAAAAAGAAGAAATGTACACAGTGCAGAATATGCAGTGTTTTTATACATTTGATTACTTTATTCAATGTATAAAATAGCGTTTGTTATTTATTTGTTCTACTGTAGTTTTTTGTCCTACTGCTTGTAATAATTAGTTTTTTCATTTTTATTTAAAATTTAGGCTAGTATTAGGTTTTTTGATGATATTAACAGTGGTGACAAGAATGATGAAATAAAATTTCTATTGTGTCCAGATTTTAATGTAATAAAGACCTTATTTAATGCAAAAATAACTACACTGTGATATACATAATTACCATTAAATAAAATTACCCATATCTTTATATAAGATTTTGGTCTTATATTTTGGTCAGATCGAGAATCATTTGATTTAGATTGTAACTTCGTAGCAGGTTTGTGAATCTTTTGCTTTAGACGGAACTTTGGAGCATGGATCGCAAATCATTTGATTTAGATTGGAATTTCGGAGTGGGTTCGTGAATCTTTTGCTTCAGAACGGAACTTCGGAGCTCAAATTGCAAATAATTTGATTTAGATTTAAACTTTGGAGTGGATTCGTGAATCTTTTGCTTTAGACGGAACTTTGGAACACGGATTGCAAATCATTTGATTTAGATTGGAATTTCGGAGCAGGTTCGTCAATCTTTTGCTTTAGACGGAACTTCAGAACACTGATTGCAAATCATTTGATTTAGACTGGGATTTCGGAGCAAGTTCGTGAATCTTTTGCTTCAGAACGGAACTTCGGAGCGTGGATTGCAAATCATTTGATTTAGATTGAAACTTTGGAGCGGGTTCGTGAATCTTTTGCTTTAGATGGAATTTTGGAACACGGATTGCAAATCATTTGATTTAGATTGAAACTTTGGAGCAGGTTCGTGAATCTTTTGCTTTAGACGGAACTTCAGAACACGGATTGCAAATCATTTGATTTAGACTGGGATTTCGGAGCAAGTTCGTGAATCTTTTGCTTCAGAACGGAACTTCGGAGCATGGATTGCGAATCATTTGATTTAGATTGAAACTTCGGAGTGGGTTCGTGAATCTTTTGCTTTAACGGAACTTCGGAGCATGAATAGCAAATCATTTGATTTAGATCGGAACTTCGGAGCACGGTTCGCGAATCATTTGATTTGGAAGGGGATTTTGGAGCAGGTTCGTAAATCTTTTGCTTCAGACAAAACTCTGGAGTGCCCAGCGCGAATCATTTGATTTAGAGCGGAAATTCGGAACGGGTTCGTGAATCTTTTGCTTCAGAATGGAACTTCAGATCGCGGGTTGCGAATCATTTGATTTAGATCGGGATTTCAGAGCAGGTTCGCGAGTCATTTGATTTAGAGCTGAACTTTGCGTATCATTTTATTAGTATGTTTTTGCTTATCTATTTATCTTTTTTATAATTTGAAAGATAAGACATTGAAGTCCTTGAAAATCAAAAAGGTAGTGCTTGAAAAGTCCTTTAAAGTATCTGTACGAACCACCCTGAGCAGTGATTCTCACACAGGAGAAGTGGGTACTCTTACCGTCTCTATCATCAAAAATCTAAACAAAATGCTGACCTCCACAAAGCCGTAATAAATAGTGTTCACTCGAGACCCGTAACTCAGAAGTTTACCACTATCCTTGCTTTAATTAAAGGGAGTGTTGGCAAGGCCAGGCAAAGAAAACGCTCACGCGCTGTAAAGTCTTAATGGGGACAACATGCCTTTTCTCCACGCTTTTAACTCAAGTATCTATTTCATAGCAAATGCTTAGTGTTTATTGCCTGAAGGAACCAGTATTTCTTTCTGCTCTGAACATTTGATCTGTCTTTTCCTCATGCATTATCTCTTCATTCTCAGCCCCCAACAGCTGTCTTCACTTTGTCCCCTCAGTATCGCTTATGTGATCACTCCAGATGTGTTGCGTTGTTTTTGAATGGGATATTCTTTGGATTGGATGCTTATTTGGGTATCACCCTGTATTATTTCAAATGGTTGTAAATGTCAGCATCTTACAGCTTTAATCTCTGAGAGCCTGCACTTGTGCGTCATTGCAGACATGTGCCTGAGTTCGTCGGAGGGAGCAGAGGAGCTGCAGAGCCGCTCGAAGCTGCTGTGTCTGCTGGACTCTGTGACGGATGCTTTGGTTTGGGCCATCTCAAAGACGGGCCTGAGCTTCCAGCAGCGCTCCACCAGACTAGCCCATCTGCTCATGCTGCTCTCCCACATAAGGCACGTCAGGTACAGACAATAAAATCTTTGAACAAGGAACTGTTGATGCAAGTGACTTCTTTGAGTTCACATCATGCTGGATTTTCACTTAGAGAAGGTGGCTTGTGCTTCACATGCAATATTTAATCTGAAGACTGCAAAATTTATATATTTATTTGGTCAAGAATTATGGATGCAAAAATCACTGAAATTGCAGCTGCTAATTATACTCTGATGACAATTATAGTTCATTTGGACACTTAGTCTGCTACTTACCATTTTTTAATGGTGATCAAGCGATTACTGTAATTGTCTGCTTTAATTAAAACATTGTCAATTATCTACAGGGGTGTTTTTTTTTTTTTCAGTTTTTAGGGTGCTGTATACAAAATAGTAGTTTTTAAAGTAGCTTTTCCAGTTGCTAATTAGGGCCCAAGCACCAAAGGTGTGTAAGTTGACATTCTTCTTTTGCTACTCTTGAGTCTATGGCAGCCCAAGTTATGAAATTTGGCACACAGATAGAGGATAGTCTCAGCATTAACTATAGTGAGTTTGGAGCCTCAGCAACAGTTTAAAGATAATAACTTTTGATCCATAAATTTCAGAAGCAAAATTCTTTTTTCCTCTGATTTCTTGTCAAATAGACACCAAAATCTTATATTCTATCGGCCAAACTTTTTGCCAATTTTTCATAGTTTAAAAAAAATCTACTTTTTTTTAAACTTGTCTTGATAGTTTGTCTGATTTTAACCAAAATTGGTTCAGATCATCTTTAGACAATGCTGGTAAAAAGTTAAGAAATTTAAGTTGATCAGTCAAACTGCTCTCAAGTAACGTGGAAACTAATGGACTTGAGGCTATATTTCCACAACGGTTTAGCATATTGGGACCAAAATTGGTGTGTGTTATAATAACCATGACCTGAGGCTACCTGCACAGTTTTTGTGCAGCGCCACCTAGTGTAGTGTATCTAACTACTTTTTGCAAAAAAGTTAGCTTGAAAGTACTGAAAACAGTTTTTTCAAAAGGTTAGCTTGTGTTAAATGCTCTTTAACCAATGAGCTTATCCACCTTCTTCTGGTTAATGAGCTGCTGTAGGGAAATAACGACAAATAACAACGCGCAGTAAATGGTCAAACTGTTTGCACTACAAACCAGTGTGTTCATAATTAAGACAGTATATTAAAATAATATAGTAAGACACACCAATTTACAGCTAAAAATAGCTGGACACGGATGTGACCGGAAGCAAGACCCAAAAAATGTACTTCTGTTTCTTCTTCTTCCGCTTGAGTCTATGGCCACCCATAAAACCACTTGCGGGAAAGTTCTGAAATTTGGCACACTGATAGAGAACAGTCTCAGCATTAACCATAGTAAGTTTGGATTCACTCAGTCACTCTAGCGGTTTAAACAGTTTAAATTTGCACTCATGTTTACGCTAATAACTTTTGAACCATACATTTTAGAAGCAAAATTTATAAATTTTCTTCTAATTCTTTGGCTCTTACCGAGTCAAATGGACACCAAAATTTAAATTTCTACAGGTCAAGATTTTTCAAATTTTTTAATAGTTCAAAAAAATCTTTTTCAAACTCATCCTAGATGGTTTGTCTGATTTTCACCAAAATTGGCTCAGATTGTCTTCAGACAATGCTGGTAAAAAGTTAAGGAATTCAAGTCGATTAGTCAAACTGCTTTAGAGTAACACAGAAACAAATTTGATGAAACGGAAAAAAGGACATGAAGCTATATCTCCACAACGGTTTAGCATATTGAGACCAAACTTGGTGTGTGCTATAACCATGACCTGAAAGTTTTGACCTGTGACTACCTGCACAGTTTTGGTGCAGTGCCACCTAGTGGTCAGAAGATATGCTTATAACTTATGAATGGTTTGGCCAAAAAAAAAAAAGTCTGTTTAGATTCGGCACAGCATGCTGTCTATACCTAATTTTGTTCCATATAATCCTTTAAAAAAATAAAAGTTATCTTGAACTACAAGCCACATTTATTCTTCAAAACATTAGCTCAAGTGTAGTATTGAGCCAATGTTGTAGCCTTTTTCAAAGGGTTAGCTTACAGTATTAAACTACTTTAAATAAGTAACTTGTACTGTATCTAACTACTATTCGCAAAAAGTTAGCTTGTATTAAATGCTCTTTAACCAATTAGCTTATCCACCTTGTTCTTCAACATGAAAGTAGGCGTATGGGCAAGACTTTATATTAGCAGCTATAGGGAAATTAAAGAGAAGAATAGCATTGTGTGGTAAACGGTAAAACAGTTTGCACTACAAACCAGTGTGTTCATAATTAAGATGGTACATCAAAATAATGTGGTACGACACACCAATTTTGCTATATCGAGCAGCAAAACAAGCTGTTTTGTACAGTTAAAAAACTGCTGGAAGCTAATGACACTGGAAGCAAGACCCATAAAATTTACAAATGGCCACGCTCACTTTTAGAGGAAAATAGGGTGGTTAGCCTGTTGCTGTACTATAGCTATTTGTAACTGTATATTCTATAAGTATTTGTAACTGTATATCCACTGTCTGTAGTAACAAAGGCATGGACCACCTCCACTGCATGAAGATGAAGAAGATGGTTCCTCTGTACGACCTGCTCCTGGAAATGCTGGACGCTCACATCATGCACAGCTCACGTCTGTCTCACTCCGGCCCTCAAGCGGCTCCTGTTCCCAAAGAGAGCAAAAGCGTCCAGGAGCCCTTTGCCTGCACTTCTCAGAATGTAGGGACCTTAGGACCCTAAACCATTTCTGGTGAGCCATAGCAAGAGTGAATAAAGTTTTTCTGTTGGAAATGGCTGTTTGTACGGTTATTTCATAGTATGCTGCCAACTAAAAATCTTACATAAATGTACAAGCGGAAAAAAAACATCAGTGTTAACTTGCTCTTCTTTCTATCCAGCGCTGAAGAATGATCTATAGTTTCGGGAGAATGGACAACAAAAACAGCCACACAAAAAGAGTGGAATAGGACTTCTCAAGATGAAAAACATTGCTGTGAAATCCTCTTTTTTTTTTAGGTTTTATGTATTCTGAACCACAAAAAAAAAGGAATGTATTTTTTACAAAATCTTAACTTTTGCTGGTGGTTTGGAAACCAATTACTGCTTGTTTGGGTTTAGGATTTCAAAAGATTTTTGAAACGTAACATGCAGTGAGATATCTGACTGTCACCTCATGCATCCATTCACATGAAATCTGCACCACATTGAAATGTACAGTTTCTACTTTTCCATTTTCTCTTTCTAGCACATTTGCAACTGGCTTTTTGTAAAAGGAAACAGCAGCGTCACTCTGATGCCCTCATCAACTGACTATTGACGACACTGTCAGAACAAACAGATCAGATGTCATCACTTGCAAAATGATAGTATTGATAGACAGTCATTGCTAAAGATGAGAGCTGTTTGTATGCAATGGGAGCAAAGACTAAATTCTGGACCAAAGGCTCGGAAACACTGAATCAAGACCTGAACGTCACACGTAGTAAGTTTCATTTGCATCTATTACTTTTAACAAAACAAACTACCTTCTTTTATCCTGCTCTCTATCCAGTAAAACCCCTTTAACACCATAAAGGCCTTGTACAAAACATTTATACAATTTCTAGAGACAGCGCACTCTATTGCTACTGTTCCACTGTGAAAACCTTCTGTTTGTAAGATGCACCACAACCAACTACCAAAAAAAGTACTTGTGAAATTGCACTTTAAAAGTAATATCTAAAGACCTGTTTTAAGATTCAAGAAAAATGAAAATATTGCAGTGCCTACAGTGATTCTAGCCTATACGGTTTGGTTTAAGATGACCGTTAGGAGAAATTTGATAAACCAAACCTACACATCAGAAGCAAAAATATAGATGTTACATTACGTAATTTTACTAAACGCACAAAGTATTTATGAATGTTGTATCTGCCGGCAGCCATTTGAATTTCTGTTGTTTTGATATTAAGCGCTAATATTGATTTAGCCATTTTTGGCAACTAAGCATTAAAGACCAGCTCTAATACGGATTTGTTGTAGACAATGTTTATTTTTAAACACAGAACAAAAGTTTAATTTGTAAAACATTTTCCAAATTAACTTTCTGTACATGTCTTTGTGTTCTACCTTCAGTGCATATGTAACTGTGTGTTATTTACACAGAGGTGTATTAAAATGTTTTCATGTGCATTAAATGTATTTTTGTTTTGGGCTTTGGAAACATGTTCATTGCGATCACATAAAATTTAAAAAAGGAGACCACAATCTCTAAACAGCAGTGTGCAAACTGTGGCTGAAGTTTCAAACTTATAATCTTTAATCAGTGCATAAATCTAGAAATATTTTTCAAAACTGTCAGTGATTTACATTCAAGCTCGTACAATGATTGATATTTTTCTTTACAGCATTGGGACAAAAACTTTGACCACATCCAACTTAGTATGGCTCTCAAAGGGGAATAAATAGTATAAAATCAATTATATAAATACAACCGTTAAAATATTCCTGGGACAAAAGTGAGGTGCTTCGCATGTTCGAGTCACGAAAACAGCTCTGTTGATGAGAGACTTATGTGGGAGGAGGACCGTTGGTGTAGCGCAACATGGGGTGGAAAGAACGGGCAAAATTGTTGGAAAAGGTACAGCTGTAGTCGTCTTCAGAAAGAGGGACCAAGCAGGCCAGAACCAACAGCAGGATAAACAGGAGATGCAGAGGGAAAGCCGCTCGCAGGACCCGATAGAAGAACGATCGCTGAGGTGATGGTTCACGCTTTGTCCTGAAACAGAAGGAAAAGGGCAGCTCTTTTTTAGCAAATCTCATCTTATTTAAAACATAAATGTGTATCTATACTGCGTTTATGAATTATTTGCTTATGTAGTATACTGGCCATTCTACATCTTTTTTTCCACTATATGCAAATTAAATAATGTTCAAGGGACACATTTCTAGTAATTGTGCAGTTGATTCTCATATTATATTTTCAGAAAGTTTGGGAATATTTGTCCTCTCCCCAAATTTGTCACTACTGAAATACAGTAATATATAATTTAAGAAGGGTTACATTAACCTATTAAGATTTTGCTTACATGTACCTTGTAAATATATATTTTTCTATTTTATTAAAAGTTTCAGAGGTAAGTTAATAACAAATAGAATTTTGACAATATTTCAAGTGTAATTTATAAGATCTATTTTGAATACAATTTTTTTTTGTAAAAGGCAAAAAGTTGATCATACTGATTCCAAACTTGAGGATTTATTAGTTTAATATACACTGAACCAAACACTATCATAACATCGTTGTTGAGGTAGATATGAGTATTCAGTATACTTTTATTTTTTGACAAAACATCCAATATTTTGGTAGTGACAGTAATGTTTTGCATAACTACTTAAATTTAGTTTATTTCCCCCAAATAAAAGATTATTTGTTCCTTTTTTCACTGCCAAAAATATGCTAACATGTTTTGGTTATGACTGTTATGGTAGTGGCAATTTTATTTGATAACACCCAAAACAACAAAGATACCCGAGTCACTACCGAAACTTCACCAAATGTTTTGGTCATGACAATTTTAGATATATTTGAACCTAACTCAAATACTATAATCAGCATATGGTTAGCTAGCACAGTTCTGAACAGTTAAAAACTAAATGTTATAGAATAACTTCCAAAAAAAGTGTTTAATTTCAGAAAAACGGTGCTCGTAGTGACATTCTTTTGATCACATTTACCTCAAAATGATTGGGTCTATCTACTCAATAAGAGAGAGAGTGACATAAATAATTCCTGATCATAAATGTAAGGGTTTACTTAAAATCAGTCTCAGCAAATGGACTAAAACACACTGTTTCGGTAGTGACACGAAAATGCGAGACATTTTTTTACATAAAGTTTCAACAATGGAATAAAATGCAACAAATATTTTAATGTCTTTTGAAATTATGATTTTATACATTTTAAGCTAACTGATATTTAAAATAATATTGTGGGTTTTAACAGATAAAAAGATTCTAGTAAATATCTAATATTTGAGTACTTAGTGTTTTTTGGTTGTGGGACAGCAGTTTGTACCAATTGTGTAGAATGGCCCATATATTTTTGAATATTCTATACTACGTAATATACCAAAAATAAATAAAAAAAGGACAAAAATAAAAATGGTTCGTGTGTGTGCAACTATACCGAGAGCATTGTGCAGATTTCGTGTCTCCTGAAGCATCGGTTGTGGACTCCTGCAAACACATAACATACAAGTTCAGCATTAAGTACATGTAGTATACTTTTCATTTCAAATACTGACAGGGAAGAGAAGAAATTGTACAATAAATTTGGTTCCGTTTTTCTTTGCACACTAAAAGTATTGTCGTAGCTTCATAAAATTAGGTTGAACCATTGATGTCAGATGGACTATTTTATCAAAGTCCTTACTACCTTTCTGGGCCTTGAATGTGTCAGCTGCATTGCTTTCTATGCAGGGTCAGAATGCTCTCAGATTTAATCAAAATATGTCTTAATTCGTGTTACAAAGATGAACGAAAGTCTCAGAGGTTTGGAACGACATGAGGCTGAGGTTTTGCAGGACGCTCTTACCAATCTCTCTTCAATTGCCTGGAGATCCTGGTCGACTTGTCGTGACAGTAGTCGCAGTTTGCTTCCGATGACATGGAGTTTTTCCCTGGCTTCAGTACTGTCTTCCCCACAAGCCTCAGGGAGCAACTCAGAGACGATTTCCTGCAGAGAGCTTGCTTGCTTCTGCCTGCCCTGCAGCTCCTCTGCCAGATCCTGCCACCAGGGGGTGCAAAACATGAGCTCGCTACACAAACAACACCATAAACTAGAGGCGCTATCCATGCTTTGGCTTTCTCTGACTCACCTTCAGGGTGTTCCTGTGTTCCTGAAGCATAGAGGGCTCCACAGAAGGGTCGTTCATGTTCACTGTGAAGCGTCTGCTCTCTGCATGGGCCAGCCATAGCAGTTGAGAGTGAACCATTTCGTGGAACTCCTACATGAGGAGAGATGATCAGTGATGAGAGATGAAGTATATTTCCATTGAGGTTTTGTATAAATAGCTCACCTGACAGCGTCCTAGGGTAGTGCGCAGACTGTCCTCCCATCCCTCTAGTCCCGCACAAGCCTCTGTCCAGCGGCGATTCATGCTGCGCAGGCCCTCCTGAAGCTCAGGTGTTTCTCCAGTAGCCCCCTGCTGTAGTTCTCGCCCACCCAGGTTCAGAGACAGCATCATGGTCTTATAGCGAGCAAATGTCTTTTGCATTTCCTGTATAATGTGGAGCAAATCAGCATTGGGACAGGAAGACAAAATCTTTTTTCTTTCTAGTGTCTAGTGTTAAAGGGGTCATCGGATGCCCATTTTCCACAAGTTCATATGATTTGTTTAGGGTCTTAATGAAAAGTCTCTAATATACTTTGATTAAAAATTCTCAATAGTAGTGTAAAAAAAACACCCTTTTACCTTGTCAAACTCAGCTCTGCAAAATATCAGCTCATTTTATTGCATGGGCCCTTTAAATGCAAATGAGCTCTGCTCGCCCCGCCCCTCTCTGCTGAGGGATTACAAGCTGTAATGTTTACTTTAGCCGCGTTTATCGGCGAAACTTGCCAACAAGCACATTATTAAGAAAGGCCATTTGCAAAGATGCTGTGGGTGAAGCTGCATCACGAATGATTAGATCCACATGTAGATCGGGATCAGTGCTTTCCATTTAAAAACGAAAGTAAGGTTCTCCTCTGCCACTTCAGCGGCTCAGATGCCGGGAGTAAATGACTACTGCTATGTTCATTATTACATCCAACAACAGAACACCTCAATCGCTCAATTACAGTCTTCCTCTGCACCTGAGTCACACAATGGCAATCATATTGGGACTGTTTCAGCTCGGTGAGGGCCTAAGGTAAGACACTCATGACAATCAACTGTTTCTTCACAACGACAAGAAGCTGAGAATGACCTGATTTTAAAAAGGGGATATTACTTTTAAAGACTAAAAAAATACCACTGGGTGGATTTTTATCAGTGTAGGGTGGTTGTGTACAGTCGTGGCCAAAAGTTTTGAGAATGACACAAATATTAGTTTTCACAAAGTTTGCTGCTAAACTGCTTTTAGATCTTTGAAACGTATGAAGTGCTTGTAATTATAATTAAGTACATCACAAAAACAACTGAAACAAAGGCTTTTATCGACAATTACATGACATTTATGCAAAGAGTCAGTATTTGCAGTGTTGGCCCTTCTTTTTAAGGACCTCTGCAATTCGACTGGGCATGCTCTCAATCAACTTCTGGGCCAAATCCTGACTGATAGCAACCCATTCTTTCATAATCACTTCTTGGAGTTTGTCAGAATTAGTGGGTTTTTGTTTGTCCACCCGCCTCTTGAGGACTGACCACAAGTTCTCAATGGGATTAAGATCTGGGGAGTTTCCAGGCCATGGACCCAAAATTTCAACGTTTTGGTCCCGAGCCACTTAGTTATCACTTTTGCCTTATGACACAGTGCTCCATCGTGCTGGAAAATGCATTGTTCTTCACCAAACTGTTGTTGGATTGTTGGAAGAAGTTGCTGTTGGAGGGTGTTTTGGTTCCATTCTTTATTCATGGCTGTGTTTTTGGGCAAAATTGTGAGTGAGCCCACTCCCTTGCACGAGAAGCAACCCCACACATGAATGGTCTCAGGATGCTTTACTGTTGGCATGACACAGGACTGATGGTAGCGCTCACCTTTTCTTCTCCGGACAAGCCTTTTTCCAGATGCCCCAAACAATCGGAAAGAGGCTTCATCTGAGAATATGACTTTGCCCCAGTCCTCAGCAGTCCATTCGCCATACTTTTTGCAGAAGATCAATCTGTCCCTGATGTTTTTTTTGGAGAGAAGTGGCTTCTTTGCTGCCCTTCTTTGACACCAGGCCATCTTCCAAAAGTCTTGGCCTCACTGTGCGTGCAGATGCGCTCACACCTGCCTGCTGCCATTCCTGAGCAAGCTCTGCACTGGTGGCACTCCGATCCCGCAGCTGAATCCTCTTTAGGAGACCATCCTGGCGCTTGCTGGACTTTCTTGGACGCCCTGAAGCCTTCTTAACAAGAATTGAACCTCTTTCCTTGAAGTTCTTGATGATCCTATAAATTGTTGATTTAGGTGCAATCTTAGTAGCCACAATATCCTTGCCTGTGAAGCCATTTTTATGCAAGGCAATGATGGCTGCACGCGTTTCTTTGCAGGTCACCATGGTTAACAATGGAAGAACAATGATTTGAAGCATCACCCTCCTTTTAACATGTCAAGTCTGCCATTCTAACCCAATCAGCCTGACATAATGATCTCCAGCCTTGTGCTCGTCTACATTCTCACCTGAGTTAACAAGACGATTACTGAAATGATCTCAGCAGGTCCTTTACACTGCATTTCATTGCTGTCATTAAAGTTTTTTCGGGATTAAGTTCATTTTCATGGCAAAGAAGGACTATGCAATTCATCTGATCACTCTTCATAACATTCTGGAGTATATGCAAATTGCTATTATAAAAACTTAAGCAGCAACTTTTCCAATTTCCAATATTTATGTAATTCTCAGAACTGTTGGCCACGACTGTACACAAACTGCCAACTCACATTAATGTTCAAACAACATGTAAAAGTTAGTTTTGCATCCGATGAAACCCTTTAATGATCTAAAAGATTAGAATGTAAATTAACTGTAAGTGTGATGCTTACTTTAAGCTGTTTGACTCTCTCTTCTAAGATCTCAACACTGACAGATGTCTCAGGCTTCTGCAGTCTGTCCAGTTCAGGGGTGATACATTCAAGCCAGGAAGTGATGTCGTGCAGGTCAGAGGTCAGCTGCTGGGGGTCTCTGGAGCTGCACTGCTCTTTACTCACAGCTTGAGCCTGCAGCAGCTCCCAGCGCTCAATCACTCCTGTGGAGAACATGAAGTTCATGAAGTCTTGCAAAAGTATTCATACTTTTTTCACATTTGTGACCCTGGACCACAAAACCAGTCATAAGGTTAAATTTTACTTTTCTATTGATATATGGTTTGTTAGGACAGGACAATATTTGGCCGAGATACATCTATTTGAAAATCTGGAATCTGAGGGTGCAAAAAAATCAAAATACTGAGAAAATCACCACAATGCATATTACTAATCAAAAATTACATTTTGATATATTTATAGTAGGAATTTTAGCCATTAGACTTTTAAATTAAGATGTGCCTTTCCAAGTTAGACCAATTCAGTTGAATTTGCCATGGATTAACTTCTGTCAAAGTGTAGTAACGTCTATAAGCAATATGAAGGCAAAGTATTCATACCCTGTGCATAAGGGTATGAATACTTATGCACAGGGTTCCCACGCTTCTTAAAAATACTTGAATTTTAGACATACGGATTCAAGGCCTGGAAAATATTTAAAAACAAACACAGGTCCTTGAAAGTGCTTGAATTAAATCCATAGGTAAAAACACATATCAGAGCAAAAACTAAGCCCTCATGTCAAAATAACTACCTGTAGAGCTCAGAAACAGGATTACATTAAACCACAGATCTATGGGAAGAGTTCAGAAAAAAAAAAATTCTGCATTTATGGTTCACAGAACCATGCGGTCTCTATTATTCATCCATCTACCCAACTATCCATCCATGCATTCATCCATCCATCCATCCATCTTTCATATCTATTCATCTACAATGTACCCTGTATCCAACTATCAATGAGGTGGCATGAAAATGTAATCCTGTGCTATTTTTGATAAATAAGAAGCCTTTTTGCTTTTAGACTCGTCTAAATAAAATGACAAGTAGTCCCTTGCACATGTGATCTGCGTCATTGCATGTACCCGACTATTTGTGAAGAGTCTTATTACGTGACTGACTCAGGACGAGTACCAGACAGATATGCTCATGTTCCTCTGTGTTGGACGAAGTGTCTGTACCTGACTGTTTGTCTGCAGTGTTGAGGCCAGTGAGGCCTTGCTCCTCCTGCTGTTCCTCATCATCCAGGATCATAGAAACCCTCTTCACACTCTTAATGCTGCCGCTGCACTCAGACATCAGCTGGACCTGCACAGACGCATCACACATGCACCATTACCATATGCTTCGAGTCTGCTTGAGGAAGACGACAACATGCAAATTTGGTGTTTATGAAAGTGCTGGATTTAGAAGGAAGGGGTATATACTCACATAGCCTTGTTTAAAAGGAGTGCTGGTTTGTGTAGGTGAGGAGGATTCCAGCTGGAAGGATTTCCTTTCAGGTGTGTTTTGAAAGTGCCAATTCTGTCCTGTAAGTGTTTGAGAGAGGGAGAGAGATTTAACTCAATGCTCAGGCTACTTCATTAGGGTTGTGATGAGAGGAATGGATACATATTTTAAAATAATTACTTTAAAATATTACTTTTTAGAATAGACTTTAAATTGACAGAGGCTGTTATTGCAGGAAACATGTCTTAGTGGACCAAAGCTGTGTTCTTTTCTCACTTGCAAAGAAATTGTGGATTTCTGCCCATATAATGGACTTCTATGGTGCCCCCGAGTTTGAACTTCCAAAATGTGGTTTAAATGCAGATTCAAAGGGCTCTAAAAGAAGGGTCTTATTTAGTGAAACAGTAAGTTATTTTGCACAATGCACAACTGATATACTTTTTAACCTCTCGCTCGTCTTTTCTAGACAGTTAGGGTAGTTCAAAAAAACTCACATCTCATTTTCTCCTATAACTTCAAAATCCAACCCAGTTAACAAAGTGAACATGCAAAGAAGGTTATAAAAAAAAAAGGTAAAATAGCGATGTAGGGTAATTTTGAAGTTAGAGGAAAAAATGAGATGGAAGTTTTTCGACATACCCTAACTGTCTTGAACCGGAAAAAACTGAATTCACACAAACCTAGGAAAGATAAACATTAGAATTTAAACAGTATTAAATTGTATGTATTTTTTTAAATAATCAATCATTTTGCTAGATAAGTCCCTTCTTCCTCTGAGAGGTAAAAGAGCTCTTTGAAGCTGCATTTAAACTGTATTTTGGAAGTTTAAAATACACAATGGGCACCACTGAATTCCACTATATGGAGAGGAACCTTGGATAACAAGGGGGTGAGTACATTATCTGTAAATATTTGTTCTGGAATTTAAGACAGAAAGGCAAAACCACTCAAAGAATAAGAGAGTGCATCGAAAATGTTCATGAAAACATGTATAACTTATGTTATTGGCATAAAAACAATTCAGTGGATTCCAGGAAAAAAGTTCATGTGAAAAATGTAAGACCCCTTTAAAAACAAAAGCATCAAACAACCGTGTCATGCACACCTCTCCAGTAATGAGCAAAGCTTCAAAAGGGTGGCGTTTAGATAAGTGAATGTTATTATCTTCTGCATGAGCATGAAAGCTCTGGAGGGGGATGAGCAGGTGCACTGAGCTGTACAAGAGGAGAGGATGCAACCTTTATTTGCCCTCTCTTATACTCCCTGAGATCTGGACATGCCCAGCTCTCAGCCCTCCTCTTTACCAGCAGAGTCTCCCTGCAGGCCCAAGTCTTTCATGATAAGAACACATAGCAGAGCAAGGTGAGGGGAGGACGCTTACATCTTTTGATTTAAGAGAGAAAGTTCTGCACTGAAAGGAAAAATACCAGCCTTTTGATGATCCAGCAAACGCTGTATATTCATAAGCGCACTGATGGTGATGTGGGAACAAGAGAGGGCGGAGAGAATAATGTGGAAAGAGAGTGAGGAAAAGCAGGGAAGTGTGGGACTTGTCAGATGTGATTCCAGCCAAAAAAAAAAAAAGGTAAGATTTTTCAGTAATGCCAAGTGCAGACATGGAGGCATACCTAACGGCTTTCCCAAAGACTTCTTTGTCACCTCAGATGAGAATTCTGGGATTTCTGTGACCGCTATATCTTAAGAGAGAGAAAATGAATGGCTCAACCAGCAATATGAACAACTCATACTTGGAAAAAAAAACTCTCAGATGGCATGCCAATGGACATAGGACTGGCAAGAGCTGGTTAAAACTGTTAGTTGCAATCTGATAGCTAACAATATATTTCAGTTACATTTGACTCCAGATTTAGGCTTATGGAAAAAAAAAAAGCTGGTAATTTAAAGCTTGGTTGGTGCCAAAGACTTTGCAGATAAAAAGGTCTATTTTCTGCTGTCAACAGTGTAGCGATGGATTAAGCTTACTGTTGGTCAGTGTGGAGAAAACATGTAACCAACGAGAACTTGCTGCAAAATGGTGAAAAATTCTTTCACATTCACGCAAAATTCCCAAATGCATGGACTCCTATTGAAATGAATTATGGCATGTGCTATGGTAGTTTTGTGAACGTGCATTGAAGACTGATACAGAAGAGAAGAAATTGTCGAAGTCTTTTTTTTTTGTTCTTTGCGCACAAAAAGTACTCTCATGGCTTTATAAAATTATGGTTGAACCACTAATGTCACATGGACTATTTTAATGATGTCCTTACTACCCTTTTAGGCCTTGAACATGGTAGTCGCGTTTCTGTCTAGGCAGGCTCAGGAAGCTCTCAAATTTGTTCAAAAACATCCTAATTTGTTTTCTGAAGATAACGGAGGTCTTACGAGTTTGGCTTTCATTTTTGGCTAAACTTTCCCTTTAAGGCTGCTGAGATCCATGCTCTTTATCTGCAGTACACTTATTTACCTGACAGGGCAGAGAAGAAGGCCGCATCCTCTTCCTCATCGTGTGAAGAAGAGCCGCCAACGTCCCCAGTGTGGTCCCACTCCAGAGGGATTGAATCCACGCTGACGGGCGTTTCACGGCCTGAGGGCTCCTGAGGTGGTGATAACAGGCACATGGAGGGCTGGCTGGAGGAGGGGGTGCCCTGAGTCGCTCTGGACTGTTCACCATCAAAGATGTCCAGCTGCTCCTGCAGCTGTTTCAAAGAGAAAACACTGTCATTCATACTGCTATAACATAGCCCATATGCAAAACTGTTTGCTAAATTTAGCCACATGTGACACTGTAAAAAGATTTTTTTATATTTTAGAAAGTCTCTGAGAAGAATGTAGAGAATGTAAAGAAAAGTGAGCGTTTATAATACCGGGCCAAGACTGGTGAGGCTCTGGTGGAATCGGGCGACTCTGCCGAACACCTCTTGACAATACGTGTGCAGTTCCTCTAACTCATCTTCTATCTCTACAGCATCTTGAGGACAGCTCCTCTGAATCAGACCCTCCCCAAACACTATCAGAGCATCAATCTTATTGGTGTTCAGAGTGATCTCTTTCTTAAAACTCTGGAGGGAAAGAGTAAGAAAGATAAAATTAGATGAAATTCTGTCATCACTTGTGACCCTGGACCACTAAACCAGTCTTACTTTGTAGCAATAGCCAACATTACATTGTATGGGTCAAAATTATATATATTTTTTTATACCAAAAATCATTAGGATATTAAGTAAAGATGATATTCCATGAAGATATTTTGTACATTTTCTACCATAAATATATCAAAACTTAATTCTTGATTAGTAATATGCATTGCTATGCTAAGAACTTCATTTGGACAATTTTAAAGATGATTTCCTCAAAATTTTAGATTTTAAAATAGTTGTATTTCAGCCAGATATTGTCCTATCCTAACAAACCATACATCAATGGAAAAATTCAGCTTTTATTCAGCTTTCAGATGATGCATAAATCTCAATTTCAAAACAATTGAACTGGTTTTGTGCTCCAGGGTCACATTTATTCTCTCTAGACTGACTGAATGAGTACATTTAAAGAGAACACTGTTTATTAACCTTCAGCTGTTTCATCTTGTCTTGAAGATGGCTCTCTGAGAAGTTCTCCACATTGGTCAGCTGGAGGTCTATCTCAGCCAGCCAGGCGAGGAGGTTCTTGCGGGTTCCCTCAAACTCCTCTCTCTGGCATGTGAAATGCTAAATATGAAAAGAAAAAAAAGCGAAAGGAAAAAATAAAGCGTGTTAACTGAGAGGTTCATTTATGCACCTAAATAAACAAATGCATAGATGACATGAAAAAAAAACTGTGTGTTGGTGTCCTCACTCTAAGTCTGCGCAGTATTGCAGAGACTCTCCTCTGGAGCGCGTCCCAGCGCTGGTTCCCCTGATGCACCATGGCTCTGAGTCTGCTGGCTGCATCGGCGCGGTTTTCCCGTGCTAGTCGTCTGTACTGGTTATTAATAATCTCCAGCTGGGTCAGATTCTCATGTACCTGCTTTTGGAAAACCTAAAATGACAAATCAAACATAGCTATGACCACAAAAACGAATTTCAGAACTGCTGTTACTATATATACAGTATATTTTAAAGCTAAACAATATATTATGCGTGAATCTCTTTAACACTCCATTTCCATGCAAAGAGTGAGTGTGTTTTTAACATTATGCTTGAATGACTAAAACATTCAGTAAATGATAAGCTGCTGACAAGCCATAGTTGATTGCTTGAGGAACCTGATGTTCCCTTAAAGGGAACGCTGAGTATTAGGACTTTTATGGATTAATATGAGATAAATTATGTCTCTTTGGGTGTGTTCACACTTGTCAGGTTTGGTTTAGTTAGAACAAACTCAGGTGCAATTGCTCTGTTAGTGCGGTTCATTTGAGTAAGTATGAACAATTCCATCCAAACCCTGGTGCGCACCAAACAAGCGGACCGTGACTGCTAAAAACATGGGTCTCGGTCCACCTTCAAACCAACTCTGGTGCGCTTCGAATGAAATATGAATGCAACATGGACCAAATACTTATAAACAAACCAAAAACAGGAAGTAATGACACGATGTGACGCTATGCGACATGATTTCACGAAGGGAACAAGCGGTGTATCCAAAAAAAAAAAAAGAAAAAAGGGCAAGCGTAGAGAATCAAGGAAGTAAAATCCCTTTTATGAACTCTTTGTGCGTTTGCAGGTGGTAAAAATAAAATCATAGGCATAATGAGCATGCTTAGTCCATCCGATGGCATTGCATGTATTTGACTTAAAGCAGCAATCAGCAGACGATCAGTGAAAGGGTACTTTGATGTCACACACCCACAGTGGTGCTTTAAGTCGAACGCACCTTTTCCTTTTGTTTCGGAGTGTTCGTGAGTTCCGTCACGAAATATACAACATTCAACCAAACCAATCAGGTTGTGAACATATCACTATGCCTTTAGGTTCAATATCTTTAGGTTCACTGTCAAAAATGCCAGTGTGAATGCTAAGCAGACCAGGACCAAAAATATAATTTTCCTTTTTGGTCCGGACCAAATGAACTGAACTACAAGTGTGAACACACCCTTAGTGAAATAGGTAATAGAAAACCCATGAAAGATTTACGTTATTTAAAAAACCACATCGTTTTATATATATTTTGGACTATGGGTCCATTATTTCGATGACGGGAAATGTTTGCACTCGCTGAGCAACTGGAGTTGCCTGTTGCTATTTTTACCGCAACACAACTGAAAATAAAATACTGATACGATGCCACATTGTGGGCTTTTGGTTGTAATTTTCAGTCGAAGGGCAACAAGAGAAGCAATGCAAGTCCTCACTGCTTTCCTAGCGATAAGAACAGTAGAAAAGATTGGGACAATGCCTGTGGACGGATAAAATTTTGTAAAGACCTGCGTCTTTGTTCTCTCCATTTTAGCCCTGATACCTTTGAGGCTTTTAGTAGACCACAGCTACTGAAAGAGCTTTCAAACTGCAGAGACAAGAAACGTTAGATGCCATCCTGACAGGATGTAAACATGCCAACTCTTGTCATGACGCCGCAGCCACTGAAGGAGTTTCTGAGCGCAGATTTCACTCAATATCCAGGGGCATTTAGAAAAAAACAATAAAATCAATGGTACGGCATTTGGTTTAAGACTACATTAATATCCATCGCCCCCTGTAAGCTGTGATCTTGTCAGTATTTTATTTTCCAAGTTGTGTTGCAGTAAAAATATCAACAGGTAGCTAGCTCAATGAGTGCAACCATTTGGTGTCATTGAAATAATGGTGCCCCCCATAGTCCAAAATATGTACAATCATGTGGATTTTTTTTAAAATAACAAATCTTTAATGGGTTACATATTTCTGTAAGAGATATAATTTATGTTATACAAATCTTAATACTCAGGGTTCCCTTTAATCATACTGATCATGCTCCTAAAACATCAGCATTAAACATTTGACTTGCACTAAATGGTGTAAATATAATGTTCTAGTAGCACAGCCATTTGAAGGCTCTTAGTTGAGCATTCTGTTGGAATCGAACCTCATATTTCTGGAGTTCCTGTTTGGCATCAGTGTACAGGACATCTGATGAATTGGGTTCAACAGCGGAGCGTTCAGCACTATTCAGCCAGTCCTCGAAGGAAGAGTAATCCTCCTGAAATTTACCCCACAGTCTCCATGTTTCTTCAATCCTGCAAACAGACACAAGTGATTAAAAACAGAGTAAATAAAATGCTTTCGTTTATATGCATTTTCATTCATTCATTGTATGGGTCAAAATCATAGATTTTCTTTATGCCAAAAATCATTAGGATATTAAGTAAAGATCATGTTCCATGAAGATATTTTGTAAATTTTCTACCATAAATTTATCAAAACTTAATTTTTGATTAGTAATATGCATTGCTAAGAACTTCATTTGGACAACTTTAGAGGTGATTTTCTCAATATTTAGAATTTTTTGAAACCTCAGATTCCAGATTTTCAAATAGTTGCATCTCAGCCAAATATTGTCTTATCCTAACAAACCATAACTCAATGGAAACCTCACCATTTTACCCTTAATCTGTTCGATTTAAGTGTTTGGTGACATTACAGGGCATTAAAAATAGTCAAATTCTATCATGCAAAGTGAACTTTTACAGATTTCCCTCGTTCAGTTCAGAGCTATGAATGGGAAAGCATTTTCTTAATCTGGATCCAATATGAACTGCCTTCCCATAAAGGGATTCAACAGAATGACTAAACATCTGTGAGCAGTGCTCAGAGCGGCGAGTTTGATACTGGAGTCATCTGGATAAATGGCCATACCTCAGCTTCCTCTCCAGAGACATGGAGCAGATATTTCTCCAGCGCTGGTCCAAACGCTGCGTGGTCTGCTGGATGGAGTCATTCTCTCTATTGCTGCTGCAGGCATCCTCATCGTGCAGAAGAACATCACACATGGTGAGGACAGACGCCACCCTCTCAGTGTGCTGCTCGATGTCACGCTGCAGGTCCTAAACATGAACGCATATGTTAAAGACATACCTGTCTCCAGCAAAAATATCAAAACATCCCTCAAGCTAGTCAAATTTGATTCGACCTGATAAGAAAAAACAATTAAATTAAAGGGATAGTTCACATAAAAATACTAGAATTCTCATACTCATAACTAATCCTCATGTTGCTCCAAAACCATATCTTATCTTCAGAACACAAATTAAGATATTTTTGATGAAATTCGAGAGCTTTTTGACCCTGCATAGACAGCAGTGTAATGGACACATTCAAGACCCAGAATAGTAGTAAGAATATCTTAAAAATTCTTAATTGAAAACAAGGCACTGAGCTTTATAACATTAAGGTTGAACTAGTCTCAGCCTCAGACGTCACGCCCACGGAACGTTGGCTAAACGTCTGATGCATATACTACACTTAACTGGAAACACTTCAGGAATGTCAAAGTCATCATCTGATTCGTTGAATTTGATCGGATTTCCGGTAGACGTGAGTGTCGCGTTTATTTTCGGTCCACCAGGAAACAAAGCGCAGACTGATTTACTCGACGTTTTGCTAAAATGTGCTCATGTAGACGCCATTGTTGTTATACAAACTTGCGACGTTCGCGAACAAATGTGACTTAATGCTTGTTCTCCCTCTTCTTATTTAACTTCCAATGCTGGTTATTTCAATGACTGACTTGTTGCATGCCAGTTTGTTGTTGTGGGGGCATTTCCACGCACCGAAACGTGACACTGAACGAAACGAACTGTGACTGGTTGTTTGACATGTCGGTCAAACGGGCTTATGGGCAGGCCTTGGCCAATGAAAGCTGCCATGAATTATAGACCTTCAGCCGTCAGTCTGAAGGTCTGGCTACGCGAGACTAAGGTTGAACCACTGATGACACATGTACTACTTTAACAATGTCCTTACTACCGTTCCTTACTATCTTAAAAATATGATATGTTGAGTTGCTGTGTATGCAGGTCAGAAAAACGGATTTCATCAATAATATCTTAATTTGTGTTCCAATGAACGGTCTTAAAGATTTGAAATGACACAAGGGTGAGTAATTAATGACAGAATTTTTTTGATTTTTGGGTGAACCATCTCTTTAAGGCTTCTTTTCAGACAATGTATGACCCTGGACCACAAATTACATTGTATGGGTCAACATAACTATTTTATGCCAAAGATTATTAGAATATCAAGTAAAGATTATGTTCCATGAAGATATTTAGTAAATTTCCTATTGTAAATATATAAAAACTTAATTTTTGATTAGTAATATGCGTTGCAGATTTTCAAATAATTGTATCTGCATCTGTTTATGCATTTAAAATATATAAATAAATAAATAAATAAATAAATAAATATCAAGATAAATGGATTTTTTTTTTTTGGCATTCTTCCATTGTATCTTGATAGGACAGTAGAGATACGTCAGGAAGCGAGTGGGAGAGAGGGGTATAGGATGGGGAAAGGTCCACGAGGCAGGATTCGAACTCGGGACACCCGAAGCGCAATTGCTTCATATGTCGGCGCACTGCCCACAAGGCTATTGGCGATGACCTATTATATCTAATTTATAAACTCTTGATTTGCTGACCTGTTGCTCAGCCAGTCTCTTCTGGATCTCATCTTTATGGCAGATACTGTAGTGAATGGGTTTGGCCAGCTCAGCTTCAATGCGAGTAAGCCAAGAGCGAAGGTTATTCATGTTCTTATCCAACTGCTGCACTGTCACCAGCGTTTCTGTCAGCTTTTTCACCCTGAAAGAGAGAGATAGAGCATATTCACTTTGAATATATACAAAAGAGTTTTGATGAAATCCTGAATGTATCCAAAAGACTTCTATAATCTCCACTAGATAAAACTTCATTTTCTGTGACAATGTACTAAGCCCTTTATAAATCAGTCAAGTAACTGTTTTCTTTGATATCTGAGACGGTAGTTTAGCAGGAGTAGTGTGATGATACCAAAATTTTGACTCTATACTACTACTGAACCGATACGACAACAAAAACATAGAAGGACAGGTAAAGTAAATGAATGGAGGTTATAGTTATTTCATCTATTAAAAAAAGCATTTCATCCCTCTTTAAAAAAAAAAAATTAAAAATCACATGCCATTGCCACTACACAGGACCATGGCGAGCAACTACGAGTCTACAGGTATGTTAGGATCTTTGCAACTTTGATAAGAGCTGAGGATAAAGCCAAATCTTATTTCATGATATAATAATTTTATTTCACAATAACAATTTATATCATGATATAGTCCATTTTTGTTATTACTGTTATGTTATTTTGTTATTATCTCCATTATTATTAATAAGAACATAGATGCAAGTAACAAACTAAAAGACAAATAGCATAAAACAAAGACACAAATGAAATAAATAGGTCCCTATGAAATGATAATTGCTAACATTTTTTGTATTACAAGTTTTCTAAAATATTGTTTGAGTATGCAAATGAGGCATTACTTAATGAAATATGCACTAATTTGCATAGATTTCTAGTACAAAAATCTAAACACTGGATGTAAGTTTTATTAAAAGTTCCTGTTTATTTTTTTTTATTTTTTACATATTAGAGTCAAATGTTTTTACAGAGGGACTTTTGGGTATCTCATTTTGTCACTCACATAATTCAGAATAAACTTAGAACAGACAGAAAACAATGTATTTTTCACCATTTTTAGGGGAGTAAAATGCTATATAAACAAAGCAAATTATTTATGAACAAATCCCTCTGTTAAAACCTTCAGAATATAGACAGGAATAAAAACGTAAAGTTTGGTGTGTGTAACTGCTACTGAAGTGGAGATTTATGGCTCAGTGTAGGAGAAAAACTCATTTTGAGAAAACAGCCTTTAAAAATATGGATTGTAATTGAAATCTATTGACAAATAGATAAAAGAAACGCTTAACTGTGTCTTTTAGATGTTTTCTTTCCACTAGTCTGAGAAAAACACTTTATGAAAAACCAAAAAGCCCAAAATCTCAAACTTGACAGGTGCATGAAGGTGTTTTTGCTTGCAGTGTCTCCCCTTAATCATAGGACCCTAAATAATAAAGTGTTTATACAGCTCTTATTAAAATGCTTTCTTAAAGTACAGAGTACTAGTAAAATGTGGAATTGTACAGTTTTTAAAGCAGGTTAGCACGACACCTTTTTAGTACTGGTATATCATGCAACACTAGGCAACTGAAAATGGTCTGTAAACCCCAGGTCAGATGACACTGAAGAACAGACAATGGGTGTATGCCCCATAGGGATTAGATTGAACCATTTAAGTGTGAAGCTTCTTGTTGTTTGAGTGACCGCATGGCCTCGCAAACTGTTTGAGCAGCCATACCTGCAGATGGCTGGCTGTGTGATTATAGCGTGCCTAAGTACATACTGTCCCCCTGGCCCCATTGTGCCCCTGTTCATAAGAGATAATATGAGGTGACAGACCATTGCCCCCCACCAGCCCCTCCAGCCTATTCCAGCTATACAGAGGGACCAGGACAAGCTACAGAAGCCTGAACAAGCCATATGGCAAAGCTGAAGCCAACGACACTAGTGAGGGCCATGTTAATTCCACCCTCCTTCAGTATTAGCACCATCTGGCTGCTTCAGAACACGTCACATCGCAGGACTGACCAATTACAGGAGAGACTGGCGACGTAACAGATGAGATTGGAAAGCACTTGAGTTGTTTGTTATTGCTTGCCTAGGAAAAGCACCTGATTCATCCATTCGGTATGTGCAAATTTCCAACAGACTGAATGATTATGAGAGCATACGCCAGCTGTGGTAACTATCCGAAGTACTGAAGATCACATTAAATTCAAGACTCAGAATTAAGACTCAACTTTGATGAAAAAAATAAGTAGTTTTCATTAGTGGGGAAAGCTTGTTGTAAATTGGAAATAATAAATATGATTTATAATATAAAATTATACGAACTTAGCGGAAGTTATAACACTGGGACATAAAAAAATTGCTAAATAAGCATTCAACTAATATATGGTTTGTTAGGATAGGACAATATTTGGCCAAGATACAACTATTTGAAAATCTGAAATCTAAAGATGCAAAAAAAAAAAAAAAAAAAAAAAAAATTGCCTTTAAAGTTGTTCAAATGAACGTCTTAGCAATGCATATTACTAATCAAAAATTAACGTGACATATTTAGACACATACAATGCATTTTTGGCTATTGCTACAAATAGACCCAAACTCCTTATGACTGGTTTTGTGGTCCAAAAATAAATAAATAAACTTGCTCCACATTAGGGGTGAATTGCAGAGCTAAATCATTCATTTCAAAATAAAATAAAATAAAATAAAATAAAATAATAAAATAAAATAAAATAAAAATAAAAATAAATAAAAATAAAAATAAATATGTATATATAACCCTGGAACACAAAACCAGTCTTAAATCGCTGGGGTATATTTGTAGCAATAGCCAAAAATACATTATATGGGTCAAAATTATTGATTTTTCTTTTATGCCAAAAAAAAAAAAAAAACTAGGAAGATCATGTTCCATGAAGATATTTTGTATATTTCCTACCGTAAATATATAAAAACTTAATTTTTGATTTGTAATATGCATTGCGAAGAACTCCATTTAAACAACTTTAAAGGTGATTTTCTCAATATTTTGATTTTTAGCACCCTCAGATTACAGATTTTCAAATAGTTGTATCTCAGCTAAATATGGAAAGCTTTTTTAATCAGCTTTCAGATGATGTATAAATCTCTATTTAAAAAAATCAACCCTTATGACTGGTTTTGTCATCTAGAGTCACATTTGTTAAGCTAAGTGACACAGTTTACCCACAAACCCAGGTATATAAAAATCGTTTCACCTGTAATACAGACAGGGGCGTCGCTGGGAATTCTGGGCCCCATGCACTGACTCAGCTAAAGGGCCCCCCTAAAAACTAAAAATTACATTCTAACTAAAAATGTTCGTGTAACCCCTCTCACTCGGGTCCTACTCGCACCCACTCTGAGCGGGTCTCGAACCCGGGTCTCCGGCATGGGAGGCAGACGCATTAACAAGGAGACTAAAGGCTGCAATCCCTAACATTAATCACTAGTGCGTCTGTTGACATCAGGGAGTTAGGTTTACTTGCACTGTTCGCGATCGCAATAACACGCACTGGGGGGAGGGGGACCGCGAACAAATACATTTTTTTGACACCAGGAAACAGCAAATAGAATAATTTAAAGTTAATAATTTTTACTATCAAATATTTTTGTTAGCACCACAATTTTATTGGGGGCTTCTCTGGGCCCCCTCTCAGTCATGGGCCCCGAGAATCGTCATCGTTTACCCCCCCTTTACAGCGCCCAGCATACAGAACAAAACTGATACACACAAAACTTTTAGCATAAAAGCTTTTCATATATGCATTTCTTTCAAACTACTAACACTTCTTACTTTTCTTACTTAAATCACTTTCCTCTACATATATTTGCACAGGAAGTTATTTTTCCATACTTGCTAACCATCTATTAATCACAGCAGCCTCACATTGAATCTGGATAAAAGAATCTGTTAAACGCCACAAAAAATCTATATAAAAGTCACCACCAACAGGTCTAAATGAGGAATAAATGCACAAATGAATGAATTAATTGAATGGAAACCAGAAATGACAGGCTAAGACCTTCAAACAAACAAAGAGCTTTGATCAACCATTAAATCAATGAATACTCAGCAACAATAGGAAACATCAGGCAAAAAGGGAAGAAATGGGTTTTATCAAATTGGCATTTATTCCTCGAAGCTGTTCAGTCAGTGTGGTTCATTTTTGTTTTTTTGCTCACCTGGCCTCAATGTGGTCGAACAGATGCTGCCAGCGGTCGTTGACATCTTGCAGGGCCCCGTGGATCTCCGCCTCCTTAGCCTTGTCGCTGGCCAATAGGAGCTGCTCGCCCAGCTGCTTGAGGTGGCTCTTGTTCTCGCTGAAGAGGTTAATCTCCTCCATGCAGTCCTGAGGAGAGATGTGGACAATGAGCTTTAGTCATTAACACATTCATCCCAAACAAAACCGACTAACTGCACTTTGTCTCCGGATGGGTCTGACAGCTGTCAAAACTACGTTCCCCATCTCAGCATGGACCCTCTTTATAAAAAGAGGAACAATCATTCACACTGACCCCTCAGCAGCTCAAATCCTTTTCGCTTTCTCCTCTGCTTTTAAGAGTTCACCTGTTTTGTTTAGCCAACCTGGCTCGCCATGTACAATGGTTTTTAAAGACGTTTCTTATGCTCATCAAGGCTGCATTTATTTGATCATAAATACAGAAAAAATTTAATATTGTGAATTATTATTTCATTTTAAAATAATTGTTTTCTTTGTGTGAATATATTTTAAAATGTAATTTATTCCTGTGATGCAAAGCTACATTTTCAGCATCATTACTCCAGTCTTCAGTGTCACATGATCCTTCAGAAATCATTCTAATATGCTGATTTATTATTTATGTTGAAAACATAACTGGTGATACTTTTTCTGGATTCTTTGATCAATGAAATGTTAAAAAGGACAGCATTTATTTAAAATAAAAGTGTTTTCTAACAATATACACTCTACTGTTCAAAAGTTTGGGGTGAGTACATTTTTATTATTTCTTGAAAACAAAAAAAATAAATTAATACTTTTATTCACCAAGGATGTGTTACATTTTAGAAAAGATTTATATTTTAAATAAATAAATGTAACATAAACCTATTTAAATCCTTATAAAAAAGTAAAAATACAAATATAAAAATAAATCACAGGTTTCCCAACATTGACAATTCTAATAATAAATCAGCATATTAGAATGATTTCTGAAGAATCATGTGGCACTTAAGACTGGAATTACAGCTGATGAAAATTCAACTTTGCATTACAGGAATAAATTGTATTTTAAAGTATATTAAAGTAAAACTCGTGATTTTACATTGTAATAACATTTGGCAATATTACTGTTTTTTTTCTGTATTTTTGATCAAATAAACACAGCCTTGATGAGCATGAGAGGCTTTTTTAAAAAACATTACAAGTCTTACTGATCCCAAACTTTTGTATATATGCACACGAAAACTTTTATTTTAGCTTGTGGAAAACCATTGTGGTTTTTATTCAGTTTAACCTGATAAAAATAAAGAATAAAAATGACACAAAAAAAAAAAAAAAAACTAGCTGAAATGAAAACATAAATTATAAAAAAAATAAATGCATTTAAAATAGCAGAAAAACGATACCATCAGTAACCTTACTATAAAGAGACAATGAGCAGCTTTCTGATGTGTAATCATTAGTAACATGGCCTGAAACCCTCCAAAACCTCAATTGTAAACTATGTGCTAATGACTGCAGAGTACTTGAGGTTGAACTATTTGATGGTGAGAGAGAGAAACTGCATACAAGGCTATTGTTGTGTATGAACAAAGAAGTAAACAAATGAACACACAGTTAAGCTGTATAGCACTCTGCCCTCAATTTTACAGTACATGCGGTAAACTACATTAGAGCTAATCTTTGGTGTTTAGTTTTTTTCTTTAGTAATAATGTACATTTGTAGCATATTTAAGCAAAAATGAACAAATGCTATGTGTGTGGATAGAATGGAGCCTCTGTGAAAAGTAAAATCTGTGGGGCCTCCCTTGGGAACGCTTAAGCGTGCTGTTCATTTGAGACTGCTTTAATCCTTCGTAGATACTCATAATAGCATATACCATGTAATACCATATTACCGACCTACTTAAGCGCCTTACAAATGTACAAGAGAAACCTGCCATGACAAAGGCACATGGAAACAGAACCATGTGATGCCTTTGTATGAAATTTACCTCTAAGTAGAATGTTAGCTGGTTATGTAACCACAAATCAGGTAGTCAAGCAATATGAATTAATTCATAAAGAATACATGATCAATTTCAAGGGATAGTTTGTTAAAAAATAAAATAAATATATAAATAAATGTTTATTTTTATATTATATTATATTTAATTACTATATGTGACCCTGGACCACAAAACCAGTCATAAGGTTAAATTTGACAAAACTGAGATTTATACATCATATGAAAGCTCAATAAATAAGCTTTCTATTGATGTATGGTTTGTTAGGATAGGACAATATTTGGCCGAGATACATCTATTTGAAATCAGAGATCTGAGAATGCAAAAAAATCAAAAAGACTGAGAAAATCACCTTTAAAGTTGTCCAAATTAGGTTCTTAATGCATATTACAAATCAAAAATTACATTTTGATATGTTTACAGTAGGAATTTTACAAAAAATCTTCATGGAACATGATCTTTACTTAATTTCTTAATGATTTTTGGCATAAAAGAAAAATCAAAAATTTTGACCCATGCAATGTATTTTTGGCTATTGCTACAAATATACCCCAGCGACTTAAGACTGGTTTTGTGGTCCAGGGTCACAAAAAAAAAAAAAAAAATTAAAAAAAAAAAATTATATATATATATATATATATATTTCAAAAAGTTATTTATTTCTGTGATTTCAAAGCTGAATTTTTAGCATTATTACTCCAGTCACATGATCCTTCTGAAATCATTCTAATATTCTGATTTGCTGCTCAAAAAACATTTATTACTGTTGAAAAGATAAGTAGATTTTGTTCAGGTTTCTTTGATGAATAGAAAGTTCAGAAGAACAGCATTTATTTGAAATAGAAATTTGTGTAACATTATAAATGTCTTCATCATCACTTTTTGAACTTTAAAGCATATTTGCTAAATAAAAGTATTAATTTCTTTCCCAGGAAAAAAGCTCTTTTTTTTTCTCCCAAAGCTTTTAAATTGCTTTTTTAATATAATGTTACAAATGTTCTAAACTGTTTTAAATATTGATGATAATAATAAATGTTTCTTAAAGAAGCAAATCATCATATTAAAATGATTTCTGAGGTATAATGTGTAACTGATGACTGAAGTAATCGCTCCTGAAAAATCAGCTTTGTCATTACAGGAATAATTAAAATTTTAAAATACAATCAAATAGAAAACAGTTATTTTAAATAGTAATACAATTTAAAGATTTACAAATTTGACAGTTTTTGCTGTACTTTGGATCAAATGAATGCAGCCTTTCACATTAAAAATCGTACTTTTCAAAAACGTTGACTGGTAATGTATTTTAAATAACTTATTAAAATAATTACATTTTAAATAAATGCTGTTCTTATGTACTTTCTACTCATCTAACAATTCTAAATAAAAAGTAATACCATTTTCACAAACATAATAATTTGTCATTTGACATACTATGATATGAATACAAATGATTTCTGAGGAATAATGTGAAACTGAAGACTGAAGTAATGGCTGCTGAAAATTCAGCGTTGCCTTCAAAGGAATAAATTACATTTGAAAATGCATTACAATAGAAAGCACTTATTTTAAAAAATACTGTTTTTACAGTATTTTTTTTCAAATAAATGTCTTGGTGAGCATAAATCATAAAAAATAAAAAATAAAAAAATAAACATCCATAGTCTAAAAACTTTTAACAAGCAGATGTTCACGTCACTTGGGCTAAGAACAAAATAATGACAAAAATTATAATAATGAATTTTCATTTTTTGCAGAATTATCCACTTAGAGGACTCAAAAATCATACCTTTTTCAGTTTATCCACCATTTCCTCAATACTAAGGTTTTCGCCCCTGTGTGCCACTTTTTTCTCCATCTGCGTCAGCCAATCACAGAGCTCCTTGTTTTTATCATTAAAGATGATCCAGGCGTTCAGGCGATCAGCTATTTCCTGTTTGCGAAGTGACACCTACACAAAAGAGGAAGAATAAAAGTTTAAAACGCTTCAGTATGACATTCTTACAGTAAGTTCAGAAAAGTTTAAAAGTCCCAGATTCCAAAAAATATCTTTGTCTAGCACTTCAGAGTAGGCCATATGCTCTCAAAGTACATAAGAACTTGTACTCTTTGTGAATTTTGTAATGTGCTCTTGAACTGACAGGCCGGTTCACTACCCTAATGCACATTGAAAACAACTCAGTACAAAGGTGTCAGGTTACAACTATATGACTTTATTCTTTAAAAGCCGGCCATCTGAAAGGCTTTTAACGAAACTCTCATTTCACGCTGTGAGATTGATTACCAGACTGTTAAGCAAAGACTACAGCTAAAGCCCACTCGCTTTTACTACTTTCAGTCAGTGAGGGGCTTGTCTATTAGTATGTACTAACACCAAGGCGCACTAGGGGACACGGGCAGCTCTTTGTAGTTCCCTTTTGCTTGTCTCATTGCTAGATTGCTGGGGCTTACATGCAGCCTCTTAAAAAGAACGAAGGAATTTTCCATGCTACATTTGTCAGTGAAGGATATACGTTTTCCTAGATCCATTAGATCCATTAACGTCACAGTTTTCCTTCTAAACAAGAATATTAATCATGGAGGTTAAAAGAAAGCACAAGGACACAGAGGTTAGTTGATCACATTAATTACGCATTTCCATAAGCCCGAGCCAAACCAAAACATATGCCAAGTAGGGGTGTGCGATGTGACGATTTTTAATCGTGGACGATTAAAATGTCTCCACGATCTGCTTTTGAATAAATATCGTAGCATCATGGTACAGCGTGCCTCCGTCTCAATATACTGCACTTATTCATATTTTTAATCACAAAAGTACATTATTTTCATGTGCTTCAAAGCCTTCTGTAGATATTAAATGCGTGCAGCTCTTAAAGCATGCACGCATTTAATGCTGCCGATTGTCATTAAAGGGACAGTCCACACAAAAATTGTCACTCACATGTTGCCCCAAATCTCTATAATTTTTTCTTGGGCTGAACATAAAATAATATATTGAAGTAACCTGTATATATGGAAGTAACCTGTTTTGGTGGTAATGCATCACAAGTAACACAAGTTAAGTAATAATAATACTTTTTTTCTAAGAAACTAGTAAAGTAACCCATTACTTTTTATTTGACAAAATAAAAATGTATTAATTAAAAGCTCTCGTGTCCCCATGTTGAGAGAAATTGTGAGTAAGATGTTACTTTTAGTTCTAGAATAAATGTGAACATGCATTAATTCATCTCACTCACTAAAAACAGATACAGTATTACTAAAAATTAATAAAAACTGTGAAAATCTACGCAAACCTGTAATAATTAAATATGTTAAATAATGCAAATATCCTTTATGTATTTATTCCCATTGTATTAACCGATGTCTTTGCAACTGACCTTCGATGATCCAATTCATCCATACTAATAAGAAAAAATTACTCAAGAAAATAAAACATTTGTTTTCCTTTTTTTTGTTGCTAAAGAGCTGACTATTTTTCTTCCGTAATCTACTGTACAGACATGAATTTACTTTTCTCTAAGCCTTCGGCTTTTGGTGTAAAAAGGCTTTTACATTTGCCAAAAATAGAACTTTTTATATTAAAACAAACAAGCAATCCCTGCCCAGATTTAAAAAGCAACGTAATTAGTTACTTTTTTAGGGAGTAACTCAATATTGTAATGCATAACTTTTAAAAGTAACTTTCCCCAACTCTGGAAGTAACTGGGGACCAGCAACTGTTTGGATACCCATATTATTTAAAATAAGTTATGTTCAACATGTTTCATGCTTTAAAAAAAAAAAAAAAAAAAAAAAAAAAAAACTTCAGAGTGAGTAAATGACAGAATTGTAATTTTTGGGTGACAGCACGCTAATAAAACAAAACACACTGCTCTTGACTGAAGAACTTTAATACAGTCAATGTATAATTTATGTATATAGAACATATGGTGTTTTATTTTTATATTTGTTAATTCAAATTATTGAATGCTACTGATAAACACACCATCTGGACCTGAAAATTAAAGCACTGTTTGTTTTATTTGTATATTATGTGTATTTGTAACATGTAGCCTATCTTTGATCTTATTTTTTAATAACAAAGATAAAATAATGACAGATTTTTTTTTATTTTTTATCTTTGCACACTCTGGTCTAAATATCTACCATTCTTTTTGTTCTATATTTTGTTGTAAGGTTTTGATTTTAAAATACGGAAATAGTTTGGCTGTACAGCTCAGACACCTTGTAAAATAGTAAAACCAACAGGACAAAGAATCATGGTAAATTTCTGAAAAACAACAAAAAAAAAATCGTGATGTGAAATTTTTGCTATATCGCAACCCCCTAATGCAAAGACAAATAGACCTCCTCCTAGAAAAACAAGGCCTAGCTTTGCCATCTGTCATTCAGTTCAGGGAATGTTTCCACCTGCAACCTGTTGGCCACAGACACTGACGCACAACGTAGACTGACCTCATTGGCTCGGTCCTGGCATCCAGCCAGAGTTTCAAATAAAGACACGACTGAAAACTCACAACAGCAAGTCCACGAACTGAAAAAACAGCTCATTAAACAAGGCACCCTGCGTTATGTGGTGATAAGTCCAAGGGCTGGATGTAGGCCATGCAATGATCTGTCCTAAATGTGGCCTTTCTGTTTTTAATTGCTCAGGCCATTTACAGTTACAAGAGCAACTCCATTCAAATGTCAGCGGGCCATTCAGCTACTTTACTTAATGATGGCAGGCTGGACACCTGCGCTACTCAGATAATCTTAGAAAAACGTCCTCAGTCAGCCTTTGCTTTGCCTGGGAAGCAACTTGAAAAATGAGCTGCATAAGTAATGCATATTGACGTGTAAGATAATAGACATTATTTTAATTAATAAAGAGCTAAATTAATGCAATTATAGCCAGTAGTATCTAGTTACATGTAACAGAGTTACATAATTTAATGTAATCTGTTACAGTTACTAAGAAAAACATGTAATTAAATTAGTTATACATGAAAACGTTAACGGTTACATCTATTTTCTCAAAAATACAGATTTGATTTATTTATTTTTTTAATTGGTGCACTGACTGCTCTAAAATATGAGAAATACCAATATTTTATGATTTTAACATACGGAATAGGACACATGCTTATTTGATAACTCTTATTTCCAGAATGATCTTAAAATAAAAAGAGTTGCTAAAGTCCGATTTAAAACAATAATAATTATTATATATCTATATTATTGTAATCTTAATTCAAGTGATGAATGATTTTGAAAGTCTGACAGTATTTAGTGTTGAGTACTACTGTAAAGTTAACCCTGCATACTGGTAATATTTAAAAATTAATCACAGTTTAGAAAAGTAATCAGAGTAAATCAAACGTAATCAGTTTCATCACTTTAATAAAGTACACTACTTCCGACATTTTAAATAGGGTAACTTGTAATCTGTAACCTATTACATTTCCAAAGTAACCTTCCCCAGTTGTAATTACATTCTTCTGCAGAACAAAATCCTAAAACAAATTAACTAAACATTGCTAATAATAATAATAATAAATGTGATTTGAGAAATGATGCTGAAAATTTTGCTTTGTTTACAGGAATAAATTACATTTGAAAATATATTCAAATAGAAAACTTATTTTAAATGGTAAAAAGATTTGACATTTTTACAGTTTTTGCTGAAGCAGAAAGAAAAAAAAAACAGTTCTTATTAAAAAAACAACAACTTTAAATTATGATTTGTCATCTGACATACTATGATATGAATACAACTGATTTCTAAAGGATAATGTGAAACTGAAGCCTGAAGTATTTACCAAACCCAAAAAACAAAATAAGTCATTTTTTAAGCACTGTCCTGACCAATAATGTTTTAATATTATGAAAGCAAATGAGGACTAGAGCTGTCAAGCTCCAAGTGGTTCACGTGTCTCTAATGCTACATTTCAAGTCTTCTTAAGTCATACGACAGCTTAGAGCTTCCTCAGCTAAGTTATTCATTTAAGCCATTATACAATAAAAAAGACCAAATCTTTTCAGAGTAATCATTGATTCAGTTCATAAAACTGGTATGATTCGGATTTGGACCGGACTGATCAAGTTTTTTTAAGTTCAGCTGTTCATTCAAAAAATGAAGATAATTCCTGATGTAGTGCACAAAGCATATGAACAACTTTTATAAGGGGGTTTTAAGGGGATTTTTGAATTCATTTTAAATCTTGAATGGACATTCATTCACAATTCTTTGCAATGCACAGAAAAAAAAATGTGTCTTGCATGATTTAAAATTTCTCTTTACGTGTTCCACTGACTTAAAAACATTATAGCAGCATCTGGGTAAGTAAACAAAAATGCTTAACTGGTTTGAACGGTCACTTTAAGACAAGTGAAACCTGCTATTTTTCATGTCAGAAACATGTGTCAGGACATCTTTTTAAAATTCTGACTATAAATCTACATTTCACATGCATTCTCATTTTCCCTCTCTTTTTCTGTGCCATGCGGCACTGTGAAGTTTCCCCCCACTTCCAGCGGTGAATCATTGTGTGCCTTTCAATGCTGCCTGGACAACAGCCTCTCTTTCCCTCCTACTCTCTCTCCTCTCAAACACTCACTCACCTTCAAGCACAGTTCTTCCCATTGGCTGTGAAGTTCTTCCACCTGTCCCTGGAGCAGCATGGTGTCTGTGGGCAGCACATACTGGGACACGTCTGCCTTCATGGTGCTCAGCTCTTTCAGTCCTCCAGCCCAAATCTGCAGCGAGTCCTCGTCCTCCTGCATAACACGGCAAACAGCACCAAGTTAAACTCCGCTCCTCTGGCGCACGCTGACCCTAGTCCTCTCTCTCTTTCTCTCTGTGTCCCTGTCATTAGCGCTCGGGATTAAGGCCCGCTGGATGGGACGGGGGAGGGGAGGAGGCGGAGAGGGGGAGGTGGGAGGGTGAACGGGGGAGGAGGGCAGAGCACCCATAACAGCATGGAAAGGGGTGATGGGGTAAAGGCCAAACATGTTAAAGACACTATTATTTCCTTTGTTTGTCAGTTTCACCCACCTTCATTGAAGGATTGTTCCTCATCAGGGCTTAATCAACAAGAAATAAAATCATTCTCGGCTGATGGGTTATTAACACATTTCTAAAGTGCTAAAGAGACATGATTATATCAACAGGTGTTTTTTGTTCTTTACCAAAGACATTGGTAATAGTTTGAGTGTATTAGAATACAGAAGAAATCAGCTGGAAGATAAAAGCACTTTAAAAAGTGTGGGATCAGTAACATTTTTTTATTATTTTAAATACGTTTCTAATCAAGGCTGCCTTTATTTGATCAAAAATACAGGAAATGATGTAATATTGTGAAATATTATCACGATGTAAAATAACGTTCTTCTATTTTAATACATACATTAAAAATCTAAATTATTTTTGTGATCAAAGCTGAATTTTTCAGCAATACTTTAATCTTGAGTGTCACATGATCTTTCAGAAATCATTCTGATATGCTCATTTATTATCAGTGCTGGAAACAGTTGTTTTTATTTATTTATTTTAAATTAACTCAGCAGATGCTTTTAATGCTTGTAAGCGACTTACAAATGAGGACAATGGAAGCAATCAAAATCAGTTAAATTAGCTTAATGCAGTATACGCAGCAAGGTTTTTTTTAATTATACAGTAAATAAAAAGAAAACGGATAGAACAGAAAAAGAATAGATCAAGCGAGTGTTTTCTTTTGTTAATTGTATAGTAGTTTTAATAATAACAATTTTAAAATTGTGTTGATTAATACCTTTTTGGAACCTGTGAATCTTTTTTTCACGATTCTTTGATGAATAAAAAGTTCAAAAGAACAGCATTTATTTAAAATAGAATATTTTCTAACAATCTACAGTACTGTTCAACAGTTGGAGGTCAGATAATTTTGTTGTTCTTTCTATTTTTGAATGAAATTACTTTTATTCAGCAAGGATGTGTTAAATTGATTAAAAGTGATATCAAAGACTTTTATTGTTAGAAAATAATTATATTTTGAATAAATGCTGTTCTTTCTTCATCAAAGAGTTACAAAAAATATTTGGCAGCACAACTGGTGCCAACATAGATGATTCTAATAATACATCAGCATATTAGAATATTTATGAAGGATCATGTGACACTGAAAAATGAAGTTATGGCTGATGAAAATTCAGCTTTGCATTACAGGAAAAAAAATGTAATGTATAATAAAATAGAAAGCATTTTTTAATATTGTAATAGCATTTTGCAGTATTATTGTTTTTTTCTGTATTTTTGATCAAATGAATGCAGTCTCTGAGCATAAGAGACTTCTACTGTTACTGACAATATTTTTAAATAATTGATTAAAGTAATTGGGTAAATTTAAGTATTTGACATTAAAGACAATATATAGTTTTTATAATAATGAGGGGATTATAAAAATAGACCTCACAAATGAAAAAATGCCCCCGGAAATCAATTCCAGGGGTAAATATTGCCCCTTCATGAAAAATAAATAAGAATAGTTAATTTATTTATTTTTTTTATTAAATTTTAATTGTAATATAATATTACACTTTTTACTGTATTGTTGATTAAATGAATGCAACTTTGTTAAGAATTTTTCAAAAACATTTTTACTGATCCTACACTTTTGAAAAAAGTGGAACCAATGCCATCTGCACAATACCATCACAAAATAGCCTATATTTCATTGGTTAATACATTTAAATCATACAGTTTTCTTTATTTTAAGCCAACTGTTCATTTTAGTTATGCCAACTCAAACCTCTGTCTTCAAAAAAATCCTTTATTTTTATATTCTTTATTCCTTTTTTTTTATTTTTTTATTCATTGATAAATATTTTTCCTCCATGTATTTTTCACAAAATGTTGGTTTATTTTCAGGCAAAAAAAAAAAAAAAAAAAAATTGCAATACAGAACACAGCCAAAAACTTGAATCTGGGATTCTAACTGATTGTTTGGTTGTTCACCATCATCCCTCAGAAAAATACATTACCTTGATAAGTTGCTTGTGTGTCTTTAGATCTTCAAGCTTCTCTGGCAATGGACTCTTCAGTCTCGCTTTTATCTCTTCCAGTTTGAGAGCACTATCAGCCAGGCCAGTTTCACAAAGCTTCCAGTTCTGCAAAGAAACAGCAGAATCTCTTAATTACAGCAGAAGCTCGTGAAAAACAATACCAGATTCTTCCAGGTTTAATAAAGTACAGCTTTGATCTTTACCAATAGCATGAGTAGCATAATGTCAATTCATTAATTTTGACCTTGATCCTGCAACATTCCTTTAACCATCTATTAATTCTGGTTAAGAGAGTCAGTGTTGTGCTTGTATTTTGGGTACTATCACTGTGTTATCTCAGATCATTGAAGAGGGATTTCCCTTTCTCATTGGGATACACCATCCCCCACCTATTGTGAGCAAATGCACACATAAACACACTTCCAAACGACACCACTCTCTAAACCCCCTTCAAAACAATGATGTCATCATTATAAACAGAAGAGCCAATCAGAGCTGGTTTTGAGTGGGCGTGACACTGATGTTATAACAATATCGAACAGTTCAGGGGGATCAGCCTTAAGTTAAAAGTGACGCAGAGCTATTGAATACTGTAAACTAATTTACATTTGGCAAACACATTGTCTTGCAAAAGTATTCATGCTCCAATTTTTTCACAGTTGCTGTCTTGTTAAACTGCTTTAAATTACTTCTTTTTTGACATCAATCTAAACTCCATACACCATAATGGCATAGCAAAACAACAACAGGTTTTTAACATCTTTGCAAATTTATTAAAAATAAAAAACTGAAATGATTCCATTGCATAAGTATTCATAACCATATCTTGGACAGTTGAAATTGATCTTAGGACCATTTATATTGCTTGTAGAGGTTACTACACTTCTAGTTTAATTGAATGGGTATGATTTGGAAAGGCACACACGTCTTAAAAAAAGGTCTAACAGCTGAAAAAAACTGCCTGTAGAGCTAAGAAACAGGATTGTACCAAGCCACAGATCTGGGGAAGAGTTGAAAAAAATCAGCTGCATTAAAGGTTTACAGAAGCATCTGGTCTCAGTTACTCTTATTGGAAGAAGTTTGAAATCAGGACTCTTCCTAGAGCTGGCCTCCTGGCCAAACTGAGCAATTGATGGAAAAGGGCTTTGGTTAGAGTGATGACCAAGAGCATGGTGGTCACTCTAGTTGAGAATCATGATTATATTTGGAGATAGGATAGAGATTGAAATCACAGTCGAGAGCATTCAGAACTTCAGTCGGGGTGACCCTAAGCAACCAGCAAGAGTGGCTTTTAGACAACTCTGTGAATATCAGCCAGATCCTGGGCTTGAACCCAATCAAACATTTCTGGAGAAACCAAGAGTGCCAGCCTGACAGAGTTAGAGAGGCGAAGAGGTGAATGGCAGATAACTGCCAAATTCTGATGTGCAAATCTTGTTGCATCATACCCAAAAACATGAGACTATAAAGGTGCTTTAGCTAAGAATTAAGTTAAGGGTATGAATACTTATGCAATTGACTTATTTTAGTTGTTTTATTTTAATAGATTTACAAAGCTGTAACAATTTTGTTTTTGCTCCGTCATAATGATGTATGGAGTGTAGATTGATGTGGAAAAAAAGTCATTTAAAGCAGTTTAACAAAGCAGCAACATAAAACATGAAAAAAATGAAGGGGTATGAATACTTTTGAACAATGAACAATGAAAGATGATCCGTGTAGACACCAAACTGCACAGTGGCTTAAAAGCTGTGGTTTTGAAAGCTCTCGCTCTGTGTGATACAGCCCAGCTGCCTCATTTTTGGATTATGGCAGGATTACGGCTGATCTCCCATCCTCAGAATAAAGCACTTTATTAGTGAAACACTCAGTAGGGTATGTAGGTCAATGGCGGCTAAGAAAGACCCTCACGATAACCACTGACTTTGCTCAGTCCATGCAAACAAAAAAATCAATAAGACAAGGGTGTCAGCACTAATCACGATTGATCCAAATCCTTGTTATATTTCTACTATATATATTTTTAAAGAATTGTTATATGCTCACCAAGACTGCATTTACTTTATCAAAAATACTGAAAAAAGTAATTTTGCGAAATATTACTACAGTTTAAAATAATGGTGTTCTATATTAACATATTTTAAAATATAACTTATTCCTGTGATGCAAAGCTGAATTTTTATCAGCCATTACTTTAGTTCTCAGTGTCACATGATTCTTCAAAAATCTTTGTAATATGCTGATTAATTACTGATACTATCAGTGTTGGAAACAGTTGTGCCACTTAATTTTTTTTGGAACCTGTGATCCTTTTTTCAGGATTCTTAATGAATAAAAAGGTTAAAAAGAACAGCATTTATTAAAAATATAAATCCTTTCTAACAATCTAAAGTTTTTAATTCATTTAATTAATTAATAAAAAATTACTGTCCTCAAACTATTGAACAGTGGTGTATATTGTTAGAAAATCTTTCCATTTTAAATAAATGCTGTTCTTTTAACCTTTTACTGATTTAAAAATCCTTAACAAATAATAATCAGCACTGTTTCAACACTGATAATAAATCAGCATATTAGAATGATTTCTGAAGGATCATGTGACACTGAAGACTGGAGTAATGCTGCTTCAAATTCAGCTTTGTATCACAGGAATAAATAACATTTTAAAATATATTTACATATAAACAACTGAAATAATCTTCTTTCACAATATTATAGTTTCTGTATTTTTGATTAAATTAATGCAGCCTTGACCTATTTAACATATTTAAAAACATTAAATCATTAGTACCAATAGAATGTGAATTTCTCTTTCAGTGTGGACAGTGGCATTATTTGTCAATAGGAACTTTCACATAGTGACTAGCTAAGACACAGTCTGGGAAACATGAGAATTGGGTCACATACATGAGTTATGGTGCTTGCAAGAGCCTTTCTTTTCCTCACAAGGCCACAGCTTTGCTCCCACATCTCTTTGAGAACATTCAGTTCAGTCGGCATCAGTGTCTGCGTCTGCACATCTGTTAGTGTAACGATCTGCCCGCCTGCCTCCACAGTCTTCCTGTAGAGTTCTTCATGAAGCTGTAGTTGCTCCTCTGTCCACTGTGAGATGACATGAGAAAACATGTAAGATACTAATGATAGTGTTGGTTCAGACTTTGAAGTCCAACATTAGAATCTGAAAGAGTTTAAATGATCATTATATTCTCTTTACTGAATTATCTTACCTCAAAGTCTTTACTAGAGCATTGGAGCTGCTGTAAGCTGCATGGCCCCAGCCCTGCAGGTGGCAGAAGTTCTTCAATGTGTTTGAGTAACTTTGAAAGTCTCCTTGAGCCAACCTCATAGACTTGCCAGTGTCCCATCAGCCCTTCCAGACATATGCCATGCTGCTGGACCCTTTGCTGTGTCCTCTGCCATCGTGCCTTCAGCTGGTTGAGTCTCAGGATCAGATGACTCCTGCTCGCAATGGAATTTGTTTAACATTTTCAAGGTTTGTTACATTACTTCTTTTTTTTTTATTGGAAGAGAGACCATAGATGTCACAACTAATGAGAAAACATAATGAAGATGTTAATTTTAAAAGAGCTGCAATTCCACCTGCCATTATTTTTACCAGAATCTTTAAATTTTTTTTTATCTGAAAAATAAACTAACGACATGTACGTGACTCTCTACATGACATTTGTTCCTGCAATGGAAAACCAGACCCAGGAAACATCTTGAATGCAATCATCCTGGAGTTCCACCTGAAGCAGCACTTTTCGGTTGAAAAGAAAAATGATTTCATGCTGGTAGCACATGCAGTTTCTTTTCCTGAGAGCGAGCCAGCTAGTTTCAGTGCTGAGCTCAAAAGAGCTCTTCCACACCACATAACTTCAAGAGTTATAGTCTCATCTGAAGCCAGTGGAAAAAAAAAATGAGTTGGAGAACCACGGTTTTAATTACTCATCAGGAGACATCCCGTTCAGAACAAATTATTAAACCAAGTTCTTTGATTTCTTATCCATGGCAGAATCCCACACTGAAGGTTAATAAGAAAATTCTGAGGTTACTAGGGATTAAGTTATCGAGTGTAGTGTTTCAAAAACTCACCTGTCCTCATTCTGACCGCTTTGCAGGAAGTCTGAAGCCTCATTGATCATGGCATCCTGTAGCTGCTGGCTGATGAGGACCTCTACTTTCAGTCTCTGAAAGATTTATTACTAATATATGAATAGATGAGCTTTTTACAACCACTGTGAAAATAAATTACCCAACACTCTATTACCAAGAGTTCCAGTTGCTCTTATTTTATTAAAAAGAGTTCAATAAGATAAAAAGAGGGCATTTATAATGTTACAAAAGAAGAAGAAGAAAGAATCCTGAAAAACAATGATCACACTTTCCATAAAAATATTAAGCAATAGAACTTAAAAATGTTTAAACAGCAAATCAGCATATCAGAATGACTTCTGAAGGATCATGTGACACTAAAGACTGGAGTAATGATGCTAAAAAAAATTAAGCTTTGCCATCACAGGAATAAATTACATTTTAAAATATTATAACAGAAAACAGCTCACTTTAAATTGCAACTATTTCAGATATTATATTTAGAATCTCAAAATTCATCCTTTCAAAACCATTTTAAAATCATACATTGCATCAAAATGTACATCAAAATCAAAATGAATGTTTTGATTCTTGAAAATTAGGTTACAAACAAACAGAAACCCGGAAGACCTTTGTTTATCTTTAGAATGTAAATTAAGATAATTTTGATGAAATCCGAGAGCTTTCTGACCCTATGGAAGCCGGTTTCCGTCAGCGAATAAAAAATAAAAAAAGGTTATTGCTACTTATCTCGCAATTCTGAGAAATAAAGTAACAATTGTGCGATATAAACTTGTAATTCTGAGAAATAACTTGCAAAAAATAAAAAGACAGATATGTTCACAGAGCTTTTTTTTATCTCACAATTCTGACTTAACTGACAATTCTGTAAACATATCAGTCTTTTTTTACTCCTCAGAACTGTGAGTTTATATCTTACAATTCTGAGAAATAAAGTCAGAATTGTGAGATATAAACTCACAATTCTAATACATAATGTCACAATTGCATGATATAAACTCGCAATACTGGGAAATAAAGTCCGGCATTTAATTCTGAGAAATAACTTGCAAAAAATAAAAAGACAGATATGTTCACAGAGCTTTTTTTATCTCACAATTCTGACTTAACTGACAATTCTGTAAACATATCAGTCTTTTTTACAATTCTGAGAAATAAAGTCAGAATTGTGAGATTTAAAAGAATAAAAGACATATGTTCACAGAACTTTTTTTTTCACAATTCTGACAACTGACAATTCTGTAAACATATCAGTCTTTTTTTACTCCTCAGAACTGTGAGTTTATATCTTACAATTCAGAGAAATAAAGTCAGAATTGTGAGATAAAAACTGTTGAATTAAGTCATTATTTTTGTTTTCTTAGCACACAAAAAGAATTCTCATAGCTTTGTAACATTATGTTTCAACCACTAATGTCACACAGTCATTTTTAGCGATGTCCTTACTACCTTTCTGGGCCTTGAACGTGTTAGTCGCTTTGCTGTCTATGCAGGGTCAGAAAGCTCTCAGATTTCATCAGAAATATCTTAATTTGTGTTCCGAAGATGAACGAAGGTCTTACAAGTTTGGTACAACATTAGATTGTAGTACCAATGTAATTAAAGACAGAATTTTAATTTGTGTGTCAACTATCCCTTTAACTGGAATGTTTTATGCATGTTTATATGGTCACTACGAAGCAACAGGATTTGCATGATGAAGCTAAATAGCAGAAAATACTTTTCTAATGGATTTAACTGTATTCTCTACCTGATATGCAGCTAGCTGCTCTCTTACATCAGCACAGGCTCCAGGTGTCTGATTGGATAACCCAGCCTCGATTTTGTCCAGGAGCTCCACCCAGCATTGGCACTTCTGTTGGAAGCTCTGAGCTTGCAGCAGCTCTCCATACATCTTCCTACAGATAGAGATGTGCATTGGCTTTCAGACACTGTTTAGTCACAGCTAATTTTGGGGTATAAAAAGTTAGTTTACAGGAGGAAAAATGTTCCTGCAGAAATAAAAAAAATCACCCTAATGTAATTCCAAACCAGTATTTTGTTGTCAATGCAAGACAACAGGAGAGTTTTTGAAAGGGTTTGAAACAACGAAGTGCGAGTAAATAAAATTCTCATGGTAAACTCTAGCTTTTACTAAAACATAGGGAAGCATGTGTATTTCAGAGTTAAATAGATAAGGTTAAGAACCAAACACTTGCCTGTGTTGGTCTGTAGCCTGAGAGAAGACCTGAACCCACTGTGTGTTGAGTGTCTGTAGCCTCTCTTTCTCTGTAGAGCTTAAGGAGAGTCCGAAACTCGTTTGATTCAGAGCAGCAAGGTTAGGGTTCAGCCCATTTATGTCTAACAGAACCATCTTAGAGACAGAAAAAAAGAGAAAGATTTACATAAAATCAAAGGTTTACCTTATAGCTTGTTCTGAAACCCAAAGATTTACCTTTAGTTTTTCCATGCTTGTAGTGGAGCTCATAATGCTCTTAAAGTTTTTAAGTAGTTGCTCTATTGATTTCAACTCGGTGCTGAAACGGCGGTGCTCCTCCAGCTCCTCCTATGGATCAAAAACAGCACAACACTTGTATTGGACATTGTATAAATGTTTGCCATCAGTTCGTACTGTAGATCAATCATTACTTTGATGTAATGTTGTATTTAGTCTTTTATAGATTTGAACTTTTCATCGCCCTCACCTGAACTTGTGCCCCAATGTCAGTAAGCGCTTTGCTAAGATGCACGTGATCACGTGACAGCAACCTAGTTTCTGATTTGATTAGCGGGGTTGACTGGGGTTTCATCTGTCCAATGAGAAGCTTTGAGGCCTCCAGGACTTTTCCCACACTGCTTTGCAAGGCAGGCATGTCTTTCTCCAGACCCTGTGAAGAGAAGGCACAAAGGAAATTACATAACTTATCATGTCATAAAATTGTTTTTTAATGACATACAGTATGCTAGTGTTCAAACGTTTGAGGTAAGTAGTCTTTTTTTTTTTAAATAAAGTAATACTTTTATTTAGCAAAGATGTATTAAATTAATTTAAAGTGAGAGTAAAGACATTTACAATGTTACAAAAGATTTCGATTTAAATTACATGCCGTTCTTTTGAATGTTCTATTCATTAAGGGGAGACACTGCAGGCAAAAACCTGTACCTATCATGTACCTGTCAAGTCTGAGATTTTGGGCTTTTTGGTTTTTCATGAAGTGTTTTTTCAGACTAGTGGAAAGAAAACATCCAAAAACACAGTTAAGAGTTTCTTTTATAGCTCTTTATCTATTTGTGTCACTTAATTTCAATTACAATGCATATTTTTAAATGAGTTTTTTCTTCTACACTGAGCCATAAATCTCCACTTCAATAACACTTACACTTGACATTTTTATTCCATATTTAATTTGCTTGATTTTATTCCCCCAAAAATAGCAAAAAATAAATAAAAAATGGTGTTTCCTGTCTGTTCTGTTTTTATGACAAAATGACTCTAATATGTCAAAAAAAATTAAACAAGAATTTTGAAACTGACTTCATCCAGTGTTTAGATTTTTGTACTAGAAATGTATGCAAACTAGCACATATCTTTAATAAATAACGTCTTATTTGCACATTTAAACCTAACATTTTAGAAAACTTATAATACAAAAATGTTTCATTTAGCAACGTAATCAATCAACTGGGTAAGGTGTTAAAAATTAGTTGTTTTTTACCCTATTCACCTGCAGTGTCTCGCCTTTTTCAATTTAGTATAAATAATCACCAATATTATTTGAAATATTGATATTACAAAGAAATATTTCTTGAGCAACAAATCAGCATATTATAATAAGTTATAAGAAAAATAACTTATAAGAGTATTATTATTACTAATTGTAATAATATTTCACAGTATTACTGTTTTTTTGTTGTTTTTTACTTCTGATTAAATACATGCAGCCTTCAACTTGTAACTGAGCCATTAATAACTATTTCTGGAATTTAAGATGGAATCAGTTGAGGTAGGAAAAAAATTATTAAAAAAAAATACGATTGTCCTAATGGAGAGCCTGAATTAACATTTTTTTTTTTAATCATTCCGTTTATTTATTTTAATTTTAAAGACAAAATATATATTTTTATTTTTTTTAATAGACAATTAGTTTTTTTGTCTAATTTTATTATACTAAATGCACATTATACAGACATAACTGATAAATTAGTTTTGAAATATTTATTGATTATTAAACATATCGCAGCCTTGGAATTAAAAGGTTCTATCTGACTCTATTGTCAAAATTGAGTTACTGACATTCATATTCTGTGACAACTTCTTTACATTATATGATGTTTCTTTTGTAAGCTGTCTACAATTTGTATGGAATGTAAAAACTGAAGCTCAATATCTCAAAACTGATCTGAATGCATATAGAACCTTATAATTTCAAGGCAGCAATGTGTTATATATATTATTATTTGTTTAAACATTGAATAAACATGTACATTATACATCCATTTATTATAACTGTGTATGCACTGTTTAAAAAAAGAAGAAGAAAAAATGCCAATTTAAATGAACTGAATAAGACTGATTCACGATTCTATGTTCTTTTGTGTTTAACATTTTTTGGAAAGAGTAGCACAGGTCTCATTTGGTATTTTTAGCGCACTGAGAAAAAGCTCCAGCTCAGATCTCAATGTTCCTTCTTTTCAAAAGCACAACTGGACTGAAGTACCGCAGACCCATCTGTATGACTAGAACACTTTAGCACTTAACAAGCACACGCTGAAATTGCCAATTATTATTTTTTTCCATTGTGCATCATTACATTGCAAAATGTTATTTTCAAAATGTCATTGTTGCTGTGGAATGTATAGCTTTAGTATGAGTTAATGGTTGTTGTTGTTTTCCCTTCCCTTTTGTTAACCTTTTAATTATGTGCTTAATGTGTTTTGTACCTCTGACCTATTGTATTTAAATTGATTTCTAATCTGCACTGAGCTCCCTCCTTGCATTAACATGCACTTTCAGCCATTTTAGGTAATTGAGGCCAATAATCAAATTAGAGTTAAAAATTACAATTTCATTTAAGTAACAGTAATATGCAATTAGCGTTTTTTAATTTTTCTAGGGCAAGTATGATTTTATCTATACCTATACCTATGCTATCCAGCTAGAGAATATCAAGATACTATCTGGACAGGAAGCACATCCTAATGCTAGGTGTTAAAGTGGCCGAGATGCTGTAAATTACTCACACTGATGCCCTGCATCCTGCTGTTAAGCCACTCTACAGTGTTTTCCTCTCTGTCTGAAGAGCTCATAAGCTCTCCAAACCTCTCCCAGTGCTGATTTAGATGAACACTGCACTCTCCTGTAAGGCGCTCGTATTCCAGCCAAAGTAGTAATGCATTCTGTGCCTTTAGTAAATCTGCATGCACATCTTCATTCACTGCTTTATGTCTGAAAACAAACAAACATTAATATCCACATAAACCAAACCAATATCTCTTTGAATTGAAGTCTGATTAATTTTAGTGAATCGGTTTGTTGGCATCATTCCTGTAAACGATTCATCAGCTAATTTTTAAAGATGCAAGCGTTTTAAAATAGAAAGTACATTCATTTAATAAAAAGTACATTTTAACAATTCCAAACCACATCAATCTTAATAACTGCTATTTTGTATTTAATCATCTAAAGGGGATATATGATTGTCCATGAAGGCTGAAAGTGAAAAACTCCTTATATTTAGGTGTGCATAATTATTAGGCACGTTTTCTTTTACAGATAAAATGGGCCAAAAAAGAGATTTAACTCAGACTTAAAAGTCAAAAATGATTAAATACCCATGGAAGGATGCAGTACTAATGCAATACTAGAATTTGCAAAGTTAAGGCATGACCATTGGACAGCGAAATGCTCATTGGGTCAGCACAGTCAGAAAAAACAAGAGGAGAATAAGTAGTCTCCAGCACCTAGGGCTGTGCAATTAATCCAAATTCAGATTCGATTTCGATTCCGGCTTCAAACGAGAGATCGACACCTTTTGACTGGCAAGACGGCCGCGAGCGGAAACTCAAACAGTGAAAGTGAGTTGTTCAAAAACTTTCTTTTTAGTAAACTCTGTGTACGTGTACACAAACAATGTTCTCAATGCTCGAGTTCATGTGTAGAGACCCAGGCGATACTTCGAGCAAAGTTTCATGGTGTGTCGAGCCTTCTTAGTGTTGTAAAAATAGCGATTTTGATGCGCTCAAATGTATGCCCCTAGTATTCCCATTCACCGGCCATTGACCACAAAATGAAATCACGGTCAATCTCAAAAACGGCTCGTTTGTCGTAATTATGCTTTTAGATATAAGTTTGTCTCGTTTACAGTAAAAAAAAAAAACAGCCCAGGTTGCATTATGAACAGTTATCCTTTAATGGACAATTATGTGTCACTTATAAATGATAAACTAATAGTAGTTAGGAATTGGTCAAATGTGCTTGGAAAGAAAAATATGACCAGAATATCAATGTGCCTAATTATGCATGCACTGTAATGTCACCATTTCAAAGTGTAATATCGGTTTAAAATGCCAATTAAATTAAGTGTAGGATGGGACTGTTAAGTAAAAAATACTTACCGAGTTCTCTCCTTCTCAAGACGATCAGACAAAAGTTTAGACGCGTAAGGGTTGAGCTTGTCTTTCAAGTCAGAGAACACCTCTGTTAACTGGGTCCAGGTCTCAGATCGGTTCAGTTCACTTTCAAGCTCCTGTTAGGAAGCATGCATAATACAATACCCAATAAATCACACTGCTAACAGTGATGGAAATGTTGAATATTCATATCACATGGATTCTCATGTTGGGAGAATAAAATTGGTGCTTAAACAATAACGTTTATAATGTTAATAACCATACAATTTAGGAAAAGTGAAACATTTACAATGCTTTTTCTAGTGGGATGGTTTCATTTAGAGTGGTTTACACACCTGCAGATGTTCCACATGAGTTCGGCTCTGCTTAGATGAGAACACAGGGACTCTGCAGAGCTCCAGTTTGTAGACCACCCCAGTTGTTTGCAGTTCCGCTGCACTCATTTTAGATTCAAAGTCAGCCCATTCATCTTTGATCGGCTGTAGTTCTGACTTGAAGGCATATATCTAAGAAAATACACATTTTAGTAGAACAATATTACTCCGGCTAATCAAAAGGCTAAATTAACTGTGACTGCACACATCAAACATATTTATAAAGCAATCTTTACGCACAAATCAACTGAATTCTTAACAGTAGTGTTCTGAAATGAGGCAAATTACTCAAGATTTTTTTTTTTCTACAAAAATATCTTCAAATCAAATGTAATTTCAACTTTCAGTCACACTTTCTTGGATAAATAAACATTCCTTACACAAATCAAATCATTATTTTATTTTTTATATTTTTACATTAACAATGTAATCAATATTCTATTTATTAGAGCCGAGTATGAATCTCATCAAGTTAGTGTTTTTAAGCATTTTACATTTCGTCCAGAATAATAACTCAAGGCAGTAACAATTTAAACAATATATTTTATTTGTTCACTTTTTTTCAGCTATTCTTTTTAAAAGTTAACTTGAACCGTTTCTGAATTTTTCGTATCATCAGTCATCAAAGCTCAGTAAATACTGGTCACAGACACAGAGATTTACTTTATATTTTACCAGGCTGATTACTCACAAAAACTTCCACAGATCATGTTTTTACATCTTATTTTGATGTAACAAATCATTTTATATCTAAGTGTGTGAGTTGTTTACTTATGTTTTTTTTTAAATTACTCTTCCCATTAGCATTCTTATGTTAATTTAGACTGATTTGTATGCGAACGTGCACAAACACAAGAGACGGGATTTATCACATGAACCAATCACAGCCGATCATAACCAGTCATATCCAATCATATCACCATGGAGGCATTGCCTGCTTTCACGTGACTTTCCCCCATTTGTTCGCAATTACCCCCCATCAAACTCACAGTACACTTTAGGGTGTCTGTTAAAACTCTATGTACAATGTTTATTTAGAAAAACAAGTGATTTATACACTTTTTTTTGTTATATTTTGTAATATTGCTGTATTGTTGTAGCCTCCTCGGAGGAAACACCCCTGATTCTTTTATATATATATATATATATATATATATATATATATATATATACACTATTATAACCATCAAAACATTTAGGCATCTCATGAATTTAAACAATTGACACATGGATAAAAACTACTGTCTATATCCTCTTCATCTTTTTCTCATCGTTTTAATGTTATGTCCCAAAAAGCATAAAACCCAAGGGATGTAACAACAATTGATTGGTGTTATTGATGAAATATTATAGTATGAAATGAAATAATAAAATTCTGATAAAATGTTTTGATGAAATATTATTAAAAAATAACTAATAAAAACCAAATAGATATTACAAACACAAGCACAGTGTAGTTATGCTGCTTTTAAAGGTATGTTTTATAAAGATTTTGAAAGAAGTCTCTTATGCTCATCAAGGCTGTGTTAATTTAATCAAAAATATAGTAAAAACAGTAATATTCTGAAATATTATTACAAATTTAAAAAACTGTTTTCTATTTTAATACGTTTTAATATGCAATTTATTCCTGTGATGCAAAGATGAATTTTCAGCATCATTACTCCAGTCTTCATTGTCACATGATCCTTCAGAAATTATTCTAATATGCATTTGGTGCTCAAAATACATTTATTATCATCAATGGTAAAAACAATTTTGCTGCTTAATATTTTTGGCGACACTGTGACACATTGATAATTTGAATCATCCTTGCTGAATGAAAGCATTCATTTCTTAAAAAGACTTCACCTTTTTGAATATTAGTGTGTGTGTGGCTAAATTTACTGATGTATTCTGGAACAGGGTTTAAGAACTTACCTGTTGACTCAAAGCTTGGCAGTCCTGGATGGCTGAATTCACCTGCTTGAAGAATGCTTGATCTCCGGGATGTTCACCATCCTGCTGCTTGAAAAGATGAAGAGCTTCCAAAGCCTTCAGCTCAGAGGACTTCACCTGCAGCCTTTCCTCGGTCTCCTGTAAAGCAATGTGACAGTTTTCTGATATCTCTCACTTCCCTTTTTAAAAACACTCATTTGACTCACTCTCACACATACAAATAACAACTGCAACATAACATTTTTAAGCTAGCTGTGAGATAAGAGACTCACCTCACACTCCTGCAATGTTTGCTCAATCTGCGAACAGCTCTCTGGTCTCTGGCTGTTTCTCACCCATTCCATACATTGAGAGATCCAGCTGTGCATTGAGCACAAACGCTTTTCTCTGTCCACACAGGCCTGCCATTGGTCCTCAACATCATGTATCTAGATATAGAAGAACTCATCATATTTCAAATATGATGGATTTGAAGGGTTATACAGGTTACTGCAATTGTGTTGTATGTTAGCACTCACCTTGCTGTTAATTTTGGCCTGTAGAATAAGCCAACTCATATTGAGAGCGCCCAGTTGCTCAGCAAACAGGACGCTCTCATTGCGATTGGTTGGTTCTTTCAGTGACTCCACCTTCTCCTCAGACTGATGGTTCAGAAAGTCAATGTACGGCTGATGACTGGTTATTTCAGCCTTAAGATCCTAACATGTAAAAATACAAGTGTGAAATAAGACTATTATTTTTTTCAAAGAAATGAATACTTTTATTCAGCATAGACACATTCAGTAGGCCAAAAGTGACAGTAAAGACATTTCTAATGGTACAAAAGATTTCTATTTTAAATAATTGCTGTTCTTTTGAACTTTATATTAATCAAAGTTTCTGAACAAACATGCGTTACTGAAGACTGGAAAACGGCTGCTTTGCCATAACAGAAATAATTTAAATATATTAAAATATATATTTTTTTAAATATTACAATCTATATTTACTGTATTTTTAATGAAAAAAAAATCAGCCTTCGTGAACATTAAAAAAAGTGTATGTACAGTTGAGGTCCAAAGTTTATAAACCCCCCTTTCAGAATTTGCTAATATTAATTATTTTACCAAAATAAGAGGGATCAAACTAAATGCATGTTTTGTTTATTTAGTACTGACCTAAATAAGATATTTATAAGCTGTTCAAGAGTCCCTTGGTTGTCCTGAACAGTTAAACTACCCAGTGTTCTTCAGGTCCCACAAATTCTTTGTTTTTCCAGCATTTTTGTGTATTTAAACCCTTTCCAAAAAATGACAATGATTTTGAGCTCCATCTTTTCTCACTGAGGACAACTGAGGGACTATTAAAGTACTAAATGCTACCATTGATTTCTCTTGTGGATTATATGTAAACATCTTTTATGTGAAATATCTTATTTAGGTTACTAAATTAACAATACCATGCATTTTGTATGATCCCTCTTATTTTGATGAAATAATGAACATTTTGCAGATTCAGAAAGGAAGATATCAACTTTTGACCTCGACTGTTTTAAGGAAAAACCAAACAAGATTTTCCATTTACACCCAGAAATAATCAGAAACCAGAAAATCATACTACTTAAAAGTGTATGTGCATTACCTTAAAAGCCTGCAGATGTCTAGACAGCTCAGAAGAACCAAGGGCACAATGGACCCCAGAGGTTTCATCCTCCAGTCGCCTCTCTACATGTTCGAGCCACGAGGTCAAGTTGGCCAAGATCTGACTGTGAGTCTGGTTTGTCAACAGCTAGAAGGAGGGCAAGAGGATGCTTACTTAATATCTGTTTGCCAGAGCTTTGCTTCTAATAGATTGATGAGGGAGGAGATAGAGGAAGAGAGAAGTTTTAGACAGACACATTAGTCGTACTTGTTGCTGTGTCTGGCGGAGGGTAGGCAGCTGGTTAGTCAAGTTTGTCCATTCGTGCTCAAGTTGAGCCAGTCGTCTGCGCAGACCTGGAGCTTCGCTGTCAGTCAGCTGCAGTATCTGTGCACCAGTGGATTCAGCAGAAGCTTTCTGTGCTGAACGGACCTCTAGGTCCTTGAAGAACTCCTGCAACACACAATTAAAGCCACATTCCTATTTTTGCATTTTAGACATGAGACAAATGAAAGGAATTGCAGAAATTCAGTCATAAAAACGGAATTCACTGTGTAACACAGAATGTCATAAAAGTTGCTCATTTTGGATGGATAAATCAAAAGTACATCTGTATACTTAAATCAAAATGTGATATGGACTAGTGTGAATATTAGGCCAAAAATACTATTTAAATATGAATCCTGCATGTTCTGCATGTCTCTGTCGTCATATCAAATACAAACAGAAACTTCAAGATCTTCAAAGCAACCTGTCAAAATAAAAGTTTGGTTTAACTTGAAGAAACTGTGACAAAAAATATGACTTTACTTAATGTAATGATAATGATAGTACTACTAATAAAACTCCTATTAAAACATTATTTTTTGTAAGGAATATCCATTTAACATTTACCAGAAACTTATTTACCAGAAAAATGTAAATAAAGAACACAGTTTTTCAGAAAGAAAGAAAGAAAGAAATGTGACCCTGGACCACAAAACCAGTCATAAAGGTAATTTTTTAAAATTGAGATTTAAACATAATTTAAATAAATAAGCTTTCTGTTGATGTATGGTTTGTTAGGATGGGACAATATTTGGCCCGAGGTACAACTATTTGACTATTTATATCTGGAATTGGAGGGTGCAAAAAAATCTAAATATTGAGAAATATTTTCATGGAAGATGAATTTTATGAATGATTTCTGGATAATTTGACCCATACAATGCATTTTTAGCTATTGCTACACAAAAAATAAATCTACATTTGAAAAAAAAAAAAAAAAAACTATTTCATAGAGCCTTAAAAAATATTTTTTTGCTTTTGAAAAAAATCTATTTTTAACTTATAATAAACTGTTGTTAATTTCTGCAAGTTTCATGATTTCAATTAATTAGACATGTGTTTTGATTATGGGGGGAAAAAAATCAAGAAAAAAAAAAAACGGAATCTGGAAAAAATTAAAACAGATTTCATAGGCTCTACATTATAAAATAATTATATATGTAAAAAAAAAATATAAATAAATTAAATAAAAAACACTAAACTATACTCACCATAAGCTGGGTAAAGACCAGACCAGACCAGAGACCAGAATCAGAGAAATTGTTCCACTTCTGAACCTGATCTTGAGCACAACACATCCATTCTTCTAGTTCTGTTGAGTCACGTTGGAACCTACACATGCAAAAGCACAGAAACATGCCTTTATTTGTTACCCGTTTATTTGTTTACAAAATGTCTTTAAAATATTGAGTTTCTCTTATACCCGTCGTAATTCTTTATGATCTTCTGTGTGGATTGAATCTTCCGCTGTAGTTGATTATGAAGCTCCATCCAGCGTAACAACAGTTGTGATTTTGGCACAGGTTGGCCTGGCCGTTCACGGTAACAACCCTTTTTCTCTAGGATCCTGAGTCGGTCTTGGATCTCCCACACCTGAGGCTTTGTGTCTTTCAGGACCTTGTGCAATCTCTGACAATTAAAGAGGGGGGGGGGGGGGTGATAAGATTGTGGGTTCAAAACAAAACAAACATTATAACAAACATGTTATAACAAACACTAAACTATTTATAAAAAGTACTTATGTTAACTATTTATTGACAATTTTTTTAAATCATGAAATACCAAAACCTCATTATGTGTATAAAAAAATCAAGAAGCTTAAACCCTCCAAAAAAAATAATAATTTTATTTTATTTTATTTTATTTTAATTGTGTGACAAAATTGGTATATTATATTTGATAAATTATATTCTGAGACATATAAAAAATAATAAAATAAAATAAATTGTGTGACAAAATTGGTATATTATATTTGATAAATTATATTTTGACATATAAAAAAATAATACAATAAAATAAATTGTGTGACAAAATTGGTATATTATATTTTATATATTATATTCTGAGATATAAAAAAAATTGGGTGACAAAATTGGTTTATTATATTTGATATATTTTGAGATATTAAAAAAATAAAATAAAATAAATTGGGTGACAAAACTGGTAATTATATTCTGAGATATAAAAATAAATAAATAAATAAATTGGGTGACAAATTGGTATATTATATTTGATATATTATATTCTAGGATAATAAAATAAAATACACTGTGTGACAAAATTGGTATATTATATTTGATATATTCTGAGATACAAAAAATAAAATAAAATATATAAAAAATAATAATAAAATAAATTAAATGGGTCAAAAAATTGGTATAATATATTTGATGCATTATATTCTGAGATATATGGATGTGGTCAGCTGAAGTACTACAGTCGAAGACTACAAACAAATCACTGCTCTAACTGATCTCTCTGAGCTTCAACTGCTTGCTCAGATGGAGTGGTTAGTGGGAATGGGATTCAGTTTGATGTACGTCTATTACAGACACAAAGAGGGGTTGCATCCGTTCCTCCTATATCAATCCACCTGAGTAATGAGCTTTGGTAGATATAAAGGGAGAAATAATATGAATGCAACCAACCGTATGCGTCAGTGTAGCTGAGAAATTAGCTTTGGTAATAGTGAGGGGAACAAATAATAAAAGAGCGGCCAACGCAGCCCGCAGAACATGAAGTTCCACAGATATGGCAACTATCTCTCAGAGTAATTTAATCAGGAACATCATGTGCTGGACCAAAAAAGACTCATGCAACATACAACTACAGAAAAGAGAAGATCTTCTCCCTTAACTTCGCCCCCTCACACGCCTACATGTCCCAGATACTTATTACTTTTGCTGCTTAGTCTGTACCCAACCAAAAAACTAATATTTGCAGGAGTCCTTGAAGCTAAATCAACAATGGGATCAGCTAATAAAACACAGTAACACCCCACAACATCTTTGTGATTTAATTCAGAAAGAATGCATTATGCTGCACCCAATTTGGGTAGAATAAATAATAATAACATTCTTTAAAAAAACAAAGTCAAAAGATTTAATTTGATTTTTCAACAAAGATACATTTACATAATATACAAATAAATATACAGTATTATTTTACATTTATTTTATACTCACCAAGGCTCTATTTATTTATCTATCTATTTATTTGACTAAAAATACAGTAAAAAAATAAAAATAAAAAAAAAATAATTATTTAAAAATGTAAAATTGTTTACATTTAAATATATTTTAGAATGCAGTTGATTCCGATAAGGGCAAAGCTGAATTTTCAACATCATTACTCTAGTCTTCAGTGTTTCATGATCCTAAAGAATTTGTAATATGGACTTTTGATTTGGTACTCAAGAAACATTTAAAGTATTGAAAACATTTGTGCTTGTTAATTTTTTGTTTTGTTTTTTTTTTCAGGAGAAAAAGTTCAAAAATACATTTATTTATATTTCTTTTGTTACATTCTAAATGTCTTTACAATGGATGCCTGTTTCTGCCACTGAATAAAAAAAATTAAAAAAGGTTATTTTTATCTCGCATTCTTGACTTTTTTCTCAGAATTGTGAAACTTGCAACTGTGTGTTAAAGTCAGAATTGCTAGATAAAAACTTGCAATGACCTTTTACTCAGAATTGCATGACATAAACTCACAATTGTGGGAAATAAAGTCAGACTTTTTTTTTTTTTTGCAAATGCCAGTTTGTATCTTGTAATTCTGACTTTTTCTCACAATTACAAGTTTATATAAAGTTGATAAAAATCAACTTATGTTATCATAACTGCGAGATAAAACATTGCAATTCTGACTTGCAATTCTTCTTACAATAGACAATTCTGACTTTTTTCCTCTCATTTTTTTATTCTGTCAAAATTTAGTATAAACTTGCAATTCTGACCCTTTTCTTGCAATTGTAAGTCTATATCTCACAATTCCGACTTTTTTCTTGCAATTATGACTTTTTTCTCTGAATTGTGACACAAAATTCGCAATTCTAAGAAAAAAAAGTCAGGTTTTTTCTCATAATTGCAAGTTTATATCTCAATTCTGAGAAAAGAAGTCATAATTGCAAGATATAAACTCGCAATTGCAAGAAAGTTGCAATTACCTTTAAGTTTTTTTTTTATTTAGTGTCAGAAACTGGTTTCCATACTTTACTGTCTTTACTTTGAAATTATTCATTATTATTTCAATGAAACTTTTAATGAAACTTTTTTTTCTAGATATTTTACCTGTAAAACAAGACAACAACTCTGATTAAGCTTTCTAAGTAGAATTTGTTTCTGTAATTCTCATGCAAAGTAATAAAATGTAAAACATTCCTATCAAAAAAAAAGAAAAAAGAAAAAAAAAGAAACACAGCCCCAACTCAAAGGAGGTCAAAGAAAGGCAGCGATTAGCATTCCCAGGGATGTGGGGAACTAACCTCATAGGACTTCAGCTGACCCTGCAGGTCTCCCTCTGGCTCTGAATTCAAACTAAACATGTTTGTCTCAATCTCATCCAACTGCTTACTTAGTCTCTCAGTGACCTCCTCATACCGAGACCACTCCTACAACACAAAAAATGGAACCATGAGAGAGCATTTTTTGATCATTTCTTTTATTTACTTTATAAGTCATATACTCCTATAAAATCGTGGTTTATTAGTTTAGAGGTGTTCATGACTATAGTGTTAATTGACACGATGATACACAACCCTGGAGCACAAAACCAGTCTTAAGTAGCATGGGTATATTTAGAGCAATAGCCAAAATTACATTGTATGGGTCAAAACTATCGATGTTTTTTTTAATGGTAAAAACCATTAGGATTTTAAGTAAAGAATAATGTTCCATGAAGATATTTTGTAAATTTCCTACTGTAAATATATCAAAACTTCATTTCCGATTAGTGATATGCATTGCTACAAACTTCAGTTGGATAACTTTAAAAGACAATTTTCTCAATATTTAGATTTTTTTTGCATACTCAGATTCCAGATTTTCAAATAGTTGTATCTTGGCATTGCCCCATCCTAACAAACCATATTATAATGGAAAGCTTATTTATTCAGCTTTCAGACAATGACTGGTTTTATGGTCAAGGGTCACAAATTATGACAGATAATGAAAAAGTGTAATGAATAAGTAAAAACTGACAGCATTAAGGTCTGAATATGTTAATTTCATTGTACCTCTAAGCTGTGCTGCATTTGGACACCATGAGTTTGTGCTTGATCCTGTAGAGCTGATATTAACGGCTCCACCTCTGCTTGGCCCTGCACTGCCCCCTCTGGCAACTTCTGGTGTAGCAGCTTCACCATTACAAGGTTCTGCCCCAAATCTTGGAAGCATTTCTGTTACCAATTCCAAACAGTATTAGAGTCATTTAAGTGAACAACATCCCGAATTATTTTTCCATAATAAAATAATTAAGTTGTTCAGCTATGTACCTTGTGTTCTGTGAGCAGACTGTGCAGCTGACTGCAGTTTTGTGGCTGCGCATCCTGACTGCGCAGGAGTCGTTCAGAACTCAGCTCTAGGAGACCCCGCAGACCCTTCAGAAGAGCTTCAGAACAAATCTGGAGCTCAGCATTATTCTGTCCTGCTGATTTCCGGCGTTCAAGTGCCAAAGTCCATGTGCCACCTTGCAGATTCTTACAGAGCAAACACTTACATTAGTTTAGAATTCTACCACTTAAGGAAAGAAATTAATTTCTTCAGGTTTATTCTGTAGACTTTGCAGGTGAATTGGTAATACCTTGATGCCTGAAAAGCGCTTGAGGAGTTTGGTTAAGTCTCCCATCTGTGATTCACTGGCATTCAATGCAGACACTGGAATCTCTAACAGATGCTGTCTTGTCTGTGTAGGCAGGAAATAAAAAGATGCAGAAAGGCATAATCAGTCTTATAGTATCTGAAATTTGTTCAGTATCCAACCTTGTGTTTTTACTAAATTTTGCTCAAAACGCAGATTGACTGCTTCAAGTGTTGTCATTTCTTAGCTATTAAAAATACACTACCATTCACAAGTTTGAGGACAGACTTTTTTGTTTTTAAGAAATAAATGCTTCCATTTAGAAACCATGCATTTTGTTTTCTAAGAAGTGACAGTATAGACATTTATAATGTTATAAAAAAAAAAAACAAATTTCAAATAAAGGCTACAATGGCAATAAGAATCATTTCTCGAGCACCAAACAGCATATTAGAATGATTTCTGAAGGATCATGTGACACTGAAGACTGGAGTAATACATAATAGAGGAATACATTTAATTTTAATATATAATAAGATACCAAAAAGTTATTTTCAACAATAATATTGTAGAATATTACTATTTTACCATATTTTCAATCAAATAAATGCAGCCTTGGTGAGCATAAGAGACTTCATTCAAAAAACATAAAAAAAAAAAAAAAAAGAAAAATCTTACCAACCAAAAAATTTTGGAAAGCAAAATCTTGAATTCTTGTTCGATCTTAAGGTGATACAGACATGTCAGAAAATGCACACAGACACTTATTTACACTCAGGGGAGTACACTGGATTTAGTTTGTTTTTTTCAGGGCTGAAACTGACCTCTAAAGCACTGATATCCTGACATGATCCAAGTGTCTCTGAAGTTTCCTCCAAAGAGGTGAGAAGCTGGACCTTGATCTCTTGATCTTCACCTCTTGCTGTTCGCTGAAATTCTTGAGACTGGCTGCTGCTCTGCTGAACGACGGCCTCAATCAGATCTCTCTGTATTTTCTAATGAGTTGGAAGGGCAGTATTTAGTCACACAAAATATTGTAAATGGACCATGCTTGAAATGAAATGTGAGTTCAAAATTTCACATAGAATTACCAGTGTTGTATCTTTCTGTGGCACACATTCTGTACGCTGGGAGGAGAGCATAAGAGGAGCTGTGGTGTCGATGGGTTTAGTCTCTGTCTGTGTCTGGTCACTATCAGTAACATTTACGGTCTCGGTGTCAGGTGACTTTTGACTTATTTTCTTCACTTGATCACTTGTACCTCTTTCTATGTTTGCAGACACTTCATCCTGATCTACAGATTCAGACTCTTCATTCAATTCACTGGCATCACTTGCTTTTAACATGGTGATTTCTGAACCTATTCCTGGCTTTGCTGGTACTGCTTTAGTCAACTTGGTTTCTGGGCCCTCAATCTGCTTTTTCTCAGTTGTATTTGCACTGACAGGCTTTGTAGATTCTTTTAAGTGCTGGGATGTTGGTGCAGGTAGGAAACTTTTCTCTTCAGTAACTGGTTTGCTGTCTATACCAGGCATTTTGGAAAAGTCAGAAGTGTCCAGTAAGTAACTTCCAGTGTCAGTGTCCTGTATTACATGCTTGACTGCAGGAAAATCAACTACTTCTTCAGGAGATGATTCCTAAAGAAGAAACAAAGCAGTAAGTCATTAGCAGCTGTGTAGTGATTTTACAAATGGTTAAAGTAAGTATTTAGGTATTTAAAACCTTAGCCATGGTAAATAACAAACAAAAAACTGCCTAGTAATGTACTGTACAAAAGGTTTGTCAATTTTTTATTTTGGAAAGAAATGCATACTTTTATTCAGCAAGAATACATTAAATTGGTCAAAATTGACCGTTTTCTAAGAAAGATTTCCATTTTTAAACAAATACTGTTCTTTAAAATTTTTAAAATGTAAAATATTAAACAATTTTAAACTAAAAATTGAGATTTGATAATAGCAAAGCAGCATATTGGAATGATTTCTGAAGGATCATGTGACACTGAAGACTGGGGTAATGATGCTGAAAATTCAGCTTTGCCATCACAGGAATACATTTGAATAAATACATTGAGATCAAAAAACTTATTTTGAACAGTAATAATATTTTCTATTGAACATTAGTGTAAATGTCAGAAACAGATGGATCCAGAATTTTTGTCAGATCTTATGATGATTCAAACATTTCAGAAAATGCACACAGACACCTGTTCACCCTCAGAATAGTTCATTGGATTTAGTAATTAATTTTTCCAGGGCTGAAACTGACCTTTAAGGCACTGATATCCTGACATGATCCAAGTGTCTCTGAAGTTTCCTCCAATGAGGTGAGAAGCTGGACCTTGATCTCTTGATCTTCACCTCTTCCTTTAACTCTTGCTGTGTGCTGAAATTCTTGAGACTGGCTGCTGCTCTGCTGAATGACGCCCTTAATCAGATCTCTCTGTATTTCCTAGAGAGTTAGAAGGACAGTATTTAGTCATAAAATATTGTAAATGGACCATACTTGAAATGAAATGTGCGTTTACAGATTTTACATAGAATTACCAGTTTTGTATCTTCCTTTGGCACACACTCTGTGTGCTGGGAGGAGAGCATAAGAGGAGCTGTGGTGTCGATGGGTTTAGTCTCTGTCTGTGTCTGATCACCATCAGTAACATTTACTGCCTCTGTGTCAGGTGGTTTTGTGCCTGTTGTTTTCACTTGATCACTTGTATCCGTTTCTGTGTTTACAGACACTTCATCCTTTTCTACAGATTCAGACTCTTCAATCAATTCACTGGCATTGTTTGATTTTAACATTGTGATTTCTGAACCTATTCCTGGCTTTGTTGGTACTGCTTTAGTCAACTTGGTTTCTGGGCCTTCAATCTGCTTTTTCTCAGTTGTATTTGCACTGACAGGCTTTGTAGATTCTTTTAAGTGCTGGGATGTTGGTGCAGGTAGGAAACTTTTCTCTTCAGTAACTGGTTTGCAGTCTATACCAGGCATTTTGGAAAAGCCAGGAGTCTCCAGTAAGTAACCTCTAGTGTCAGAGTCCTGTATTACATGCTTCACTGCAGGAAAATCAACTACTTCTTCAAGAGATGATTCCTAAAGAAGAAACAAAGCAGTAAATCATTAGCAGCTGTGTAGTGATTTTACAATGGTTAAAGTAAGTATTTAGGTATTTAAAACCTTAGCCATAGTAAATAACAAAAAACAAATCTGCCAAGTAATATACACCACTGTACTAAAGGTTGGTTTCTTTTTTTTGGAAAGTAATATTTTTAATTAGCAAGAATACATTAAATTGATCAAAAGTGTCATTTTTTTCTATGAAAGATTTCTATTTTTAAACAAATGCTGTTCTTTTAAAACAAAATTTAATGTAAATATTAAAGCAACATATTGGAGTGATTTTTGAAGGATCATGTGACACTAAAGACTGGAGTAATGATGCTGAAAATTCAGCTTTGCCATCACAGGAATAAATTACATTTTAATATATTTTTGATTAAAAAAGTTATATAAACTAATAATATTTTCTATTGAACATTAGTGTAAATGTCAGAAACAGATGAATCAAGCATTTTTGTCAGATCTTATGATGATTCAAACATTTCAGAAAATGCACACAGACACCCGTTCATTCTCAGGGTAGTTTAGTAGATTTGTTAAAAATTTCCAGGGCTGAAACTGACCTTTAAAGCACTGATATCCTGACATGATCCAAGTGTCTCCGATGTTTCCTTTAAAGAGGCGAGAAGCTGGACCTTGATCTCTTGATCTTCACCTCTTGCTGTGTGCTGAAATTCTTGAAACTGGCTGCTGCTCTGCTGAATGACGCCCTTAATCAGACCTCTCTGTATTTCCTAATGAGTTGGAAGGGCAGTATTTAGTCATAAAATATTGTAAATGGACCATACTTGAAATGAAATGTGCGTTTACAGATTTTACATAGAATTACCAGTTTTGTATCTTCCTTTGGCACACAATCTGTGTGCTGGGAGGAGAGCATAAGAGGAGCTGTGGTGTCGATGGGTTTAGTCTCTATCTGAGTCTGTGTCTGATCACCATCAGTAACATTTACTGCCTCTGTGTCAGGTGGTTTTGTGCCTGTTGTTTTCACTTGATCACTTGTATCCGTTTCTGTGTTTACAGACACTTCATCCTTTTCTACAGATTCAGACTCTTCAATCAATTCACTGGCATTGTTTGATTTTAACATTGTGATTTCTGAACCTATTCCTGGCTTTGCTGGTACTGCTTTAGTCAACTTGGTTTCTGGGCCCTCAATCTGCTTTTTCTCAGCTGTATTTGCACTGACAGGCTTTGTAGATTCTTTTAAGTGCTGGGATGTTGGTGCAGGTAGGAAACTTTTCTCTTCAGTAACTGGTTTGCTGTCTATACCAGGCATTTTGGAAAAGCCAGAAGTCTCCAGTAAGCAACTTCCAGTGTCAGAGTCCTGTATTACATGCTTCACTGCAGGAAAATCAGCTACTTCTTCAGGAGATGATTTCTAAAGACGAAACAAAGCAGTAAGTCATTAGCAGCTGTGTAGTGATTTCACAATGGTTAAGGAAGTATTTGGGTATTCAAAACCACCTTAGCCACAGTAAATAACAAAATAAAACTGCCTAGTAATGTACTGTACAAAAGGTTTGTCAAATTTTTATTTTGGAAAGAAATGCATACTTTTATTCAGCAAGAATACATTAAATTGGTCAAAATTGACCGTTTTCTAAGAAAGATTTCCATTTTTAAACAAATACTGTTCTTTAAAATATTTAAAATGTAAAATATTAAACAATTTTAAACTAAAAATTGAGATTTGAAAATAGCAAAGCAGCATATTGGAATGATTTCTGAAGGATCATGTGACACTGAAGACTGGGGTAATGATGCTGAAAATTCAGCTTTGCATCACAGGAATACATTTGAATAAATACATTGAGATCAAAAAACTTATTTTGAACAGTAATAATATTTTCTATTGAACATTAGTGTAAATGTCAGAAACAGATGGATCCAGAATTTTTGTCAGATCTTATGAGGATTCAAACATTTCAGAAAATGCACACAGACACCTGTTCACTCTCAGAATAGTTGGATTTAGTAAATATTTTTTCCAGGGCTGAAACTGACCTTTAAGGCACTGATATCCTGACATGATCCAAGTGTCTCTGAAGTTTCCTCCAATGAGGTGAGAAGCTGGACCTTGATCTCTTGATCTTCACCTCTTCCTTTAACTCTTGCTGTGTGCTGAAATTCTCGAGACTGGCTGCTGCTCTGCTGAATGACGCCCTTAATCAGATCTCTCTGTATTTCCTAGAGAGTTAGAAGGGCAGTATTTAGTCATAAAATATTGTTAATGGACCATACTTGAAATGAAATGTGCGTTTACAGATTTTACATAGAATTACCAGTTTTGTATCTTCCTTTGGCACACACTCTGTGTGCTGGGAGGAGAGCATAAGAGGAGCTGTGGTGTCGATGGGTTTAGTCTCTGTCTGTGTCTGATCACCATCAGTAACATTTACGGTCTCGGTGTCAGGTGACTTTTGACTTATTTTCTTCACTTGATCACTTGTACCTCTTTCTATGTTTACAGACACTTCATCCTTTTCTACAGATTCAGACTCTTCAATCAATTCACTGGCATTGTTTGATTTTAACATTGTGATTTCTGAACCTATTCCTGGCTTTGTTGGTACTGCTTTAGTCAACTTGGTTTCTGGGCCCTCAATCTGCTTTTTCTCAGCTGTATTTGCACTGACAGGCTTTGTAGATTCTTGCTGGGATGTTGGTGCAGGTAGGAAACTTTTCTCTTCAGTAACTGGTTTGCAGTCTATACCAGGCATTTTGGAAAAGCCAGGAGTCTCCAGTAAGTAACCTCTAGTGTCAGAGTCCTGTATTACATGCTTGACTGCAGGAAAATCAACTACTTTTTCAAGAGATGATTCCTAAAGAAGAAACAAAGCAGTAAGTCATTAGTAGCCGTGTAGTGATTTTACAATGGTTAAAGTAAGTATTTAGGTATTTAAAACCTTAGCCATAGTAAATAACAAAAAACAAATCTGCCAAGTAATATACACCACTGTACTAAAGGTTGGTTTCTTTTTTTTTGGAAAGTAATATTTTTAATTAGCAAGAATACATTAAATTGATCAAAAGTGTCATTTTTTTTCTATGAAAGATTTCTATTTTTAAACAAATGCTGTTCTTTTAAAAAAAAATTAAATGTAAATATTAAAGCAACATATTGGAGTGATTTTTGAAGGATCATGTGACACTAAAGACTGGAGTAATGATGCTGAAAATTCAGCTTTGCTATCACAGGAATAAATTACATTTTAATATATTTTTGATAAAAAAAGTTATATAAACTAATAATATTTTCAACTATTGAACATTAGTGTAAATGTCAGAAACAGATGAATCAAGAATTTTTGTCAGATCTTATGATGATTCAAACATTTCAGAAAATGCACACAGACACCCGTTCACTCTCTGAGTAGTTCAGTAGATTTGTTAAAAAAAATTTCCAGGGCTGAAACTGACCTTTAAAGCACTGATATCCTGACATGATCCAAGTGTCTCCGATGTTTCCTTTAAAGAGGCGAGAAGCTGGACCTTGATCTCTTGATCTTCACCTCTTGCTGTGTGCTGAAATTCTTGAGACTGGCTGCTGCTCTGCTGAATGACGCCCTTAATCAGATCTCTCTGTATTTCCTAGAGAGTTAGAAGGGCAGTATTTAGTCATAAAATATTGTAAATGGACCATACTTGAAATGAAATGTGCGTTTACAGATTTTACATAGAATTACCAGTTTTGTATCTTCCTTTGGCACACACTCTGTGTGCTGGGAGGAGAGCATAAGAGGAGCTGTGGTGTCGATGGGTTTAGTCTCTGTCTGTGTCTGATCACCATCAGTAACATTTACTGCCTCTGTGTCAGGTGACTTTTGACTTATTTTCTTCACTTGATCACTTGTACCTCTTTCTATGTTTACAGACACTTCATCCTGATCTACAGATTCAGACTCTTCAATCAATTGCCTGGCATCACTTTCTTTTAACATGGTGATTTCTGAACCTATTCCTGGCTTTGTTGGTACTGCTTTAGTCAACTTGGTTTCTGGGCCCTCAATCTGCTTTTTCTCAGTTGTATTTGCACTGACAAGCTTTGTAAGTTCTTTTAAGTGCTGGGATGTTGGTGCAGGTAGGAAACTTTTCTCTTCAGTAACTGGTTTGCAGTCTATACTAGGCATTTTGGAAAAGCCAGGAGTCTCCAGTAAGTAACCTCTAGTGTCAGAGTGCTGTATTACATGCTTCACTGCAGGAAAATCAACTACTTTTTCAAGAGATGATTCCTAAAGAAGAAACAAAGCAGTAAATCATTAGCAGCTGTGTAGTGATTTTACAATGGTTAAAGTAAGTATTTAGGCATTTAAAACCTTGGCAGATTTGTTTTTTGTTATTTACTATGGCTAAGTAATATACACCACTGTACTAAAGGTTGGTTCCTTTTTTTTGGAAAGAAAGTAATATTTTTAATTAGCAAGAATACATTAAATTGATCAAAAGTGTCATTTTTTTCTATGAAAGATTTCTATTTTTAAACAAATGCTGTTCTTTTAAAAAAAATTAAATGTAAATATTAAAGCAACATATTGGAGTGATTTTTGAAGGATCATGTGACACTAAAGACTGGAGTAATGATGCTGAAAATTCAGCTTTGCTATCACAGGAATAAATTACTTTTTAATATATTTTTGATTAAAAAAAGTTATATAAACTAATAATATTTTCAACTATTGAACATTAGTGTAAATGTCAGAAACAGATGAATCAAGAATTTTTGTCAGATCTTATGATGATTCAAACATTTCAGAAAATGCACACAGACACCCGTTCATTCTCAGGGTAGTTTAGTAGATTTGTTAAAAAAAATTTCCAGGGCTGAAACTGACCTTTAAAGCACTGATATCCTGACATGATCCAAGTGTCTCCGATGTTTCCTTTAAAGAGGCGAGAAGCTGGACCTTGATCTCTTGATCTTCACCTCTTGCTGTGTGCTGAAATTCTTGAGACTGGCTGCTGCTCTGCTGAATGACACCCTTAATCAGACCTCTCTGTATTTCCTAGAGAGTTAGAAGGGCAGTATTTAGTCATAAAATATTGTAAATGGACCATACTTGAAATGAAATGTGCGTTTACAGATTTTACATAGAATTACCAGTTTTGTATCTTCCTTTGGCACACAATCTGTGTGCTGGGAGGAGAGCATAAGAGGAGCTGTGGTGTCGATGGGTTTAGTCTCTGTCTGTGTCTGATCACCATCAGTAACATTTACTGCCTCTGTGTCAGGTGACTTTTGACTTATTTTCTTCACTTGATCACTTGTACCTCTTTCTATGTTTACAGACACTTCATCCTGATCTACAGATTCAGACTCTTCAATCAATTGCCTGGCATCACTTTCTTTTAACATGGTGATTTCTGAACCTATTCCTGGCTTTGTTGGTACTGCTTTAGTCAACTTGGTTTCTGGGCCCTCAATCTGCTTTTTCTCAGTTGTATTTGCACTGACAGGCTTTGTAGATTCTTTTAAGTGCTGGGATGTTGGTGCAGGTAGGAAACTTTTCTCTTCAGTAACTGGTTTGCTGTCTATACCAGGCATTTTGGAAAAGTCAGAAGTGTCCAGTAAGTAACTTCCAGTGTCAGTGTCCTGTATTACATGCTTGACTGCAGGAAAATCAGCTACTTCTTCAGGAGATGATTTCTAAAGACGAAGCAAAGCAGTAAGTCATTAGCAGCTGTGTAGTGATTTCACAATGGTTAAAGTAAATATTTATGTATTCAAAACCACCTTAGCCACAGTAAATAACAAAATAAAACTGCCTAGTAATTTACTGTACAAAAGGTTTGTCAAATTTTTATTTTGGAAAGAAATGCATACTTTTATTCAGCAAGAATACATTAAATTGGTCAAAATAGACCGTTTTCTAAGAAAGATTTCCATTTTTAAACAAATACTGTTCTTTAAATTTTTTAAATGTAAAATATTCAACAATTTTAAACTAAAAATTGAGATTTGATAATAGCAAAGCAGCATATTGGAATGACTTTTGAAGGATCATGTGACACTGAAGACTGGGGTAATGATGCTGAAAATTCAGCTTTGCCATCACAGGAATACATTTGAATAAATACATTGAGATCAAAAAACTTATTTTGAACAGTAATAATATTTTCTATTGAACATTAGTGTAAATGTCAGAAACAGATGGATCCAGAATTTTTGTCAGATCTTATGAGGATTCAAACATTTCAGAAAATGCACACAGACACCCATTCACTCTCAGAATACTTGGATTTAGTAATTAATTTTTCCAGGGCTGAAACTGACCTTTAAGGCACTGATATCCTGACATGATCCAAGTGTCTCTGAAGTTTCCTCCAATGAGGTGAGAAGCTGGACCTTGATCTCTTGATCTTCACCTCTTGCTGTGTGCTGAAATTCTTGAGACTGGCTGCTGCTCTGCTGAACGACGCCCTTAATCAGATCTCTCTGTATTTCCTAGAGAGTTAGAAGGACAGTATTTAGGCTTACAAAATATTTTAAATAGACCACATTTGAAATGAAATGATACATTTGAGTTTACACCTAGATTTCACATAGAATTACCAGGGTTGTATCCTTCTGTGGCACATATGCTGTACGCTGAGAGGAGAGCATAAGAGGAGCTGTGGTGTTGATGGGTTTAGTCTCTATCTGAGTCTGTGTCTGATCACCATCAGTAACATTTACTGCCTCTGTGTCAGGTGGTTTTGTGCCTGTTGTTTTCACTTGATCACTTGTATCCGTTTCTGTGTTTACAGATACTTCATCCTTTTCTACAGATTCAGACTCTTCAATCAATTCACTGGCATTGTTTGATTTTAACATTGTGATTTCTGAACCTATTCCTGGCTTTGCTGGTACTGCTTTAGTCAACTTGGTTTCTGGGCCCTCAATCTGCTTTTTCTCAGTTGTATTTGCACTGACAGGCTTTGTAGATTCTTTTAAGTGCTGGGATGTTGGTGCAGGTAGGAAACTTTTCTCTTCAGTAACTGGTTTGTTGTCTATACCAGGCATTTTGGAAAAGTCAGAAGTCTCCTGTAAGAAACTTCCAGTGTCAGAGTCCTGTATTACATGCTTGACTGCAGAAAAATCAGCTACTTCTTCAGGAGATGATTTCTAAAGACGAAACAAAGCAGTAAGTCATTAGCAGCTGTGTAGTGATTTCACAATGGTTAAGGAAGTATTTGGGTATTCAAAACCACCTTAGCCACAGTAAATAACAAAAAAAATGATAATAATTCTGCCAGGTAATATACACTTCTGTATTAAAGGTTGGTGTCTTTTTTTTTTTTTTTAAGAAATTAATGTTTATTTAGCAAGAATACTTTAAAGTGATCAAAAGTTTTCTATGAAAGATTTCTCTGTTTTTATTTTTTTAAATATAAAATATTAAGCTATTTTAAAATAAAAATTCAGCTTTGATAGTAATAGCAAAGCAGCATATTGGAATGATTTTTGAAGGATCATGTGACACTGAAGACTGGAGTAATGATGCTGAAAATTCAGCTTTGCATCACAGGAATACATTACATTTTAATAAATATATTCAGATCAAAAAACTTATTTTAAACTGTAATAATATTTTCTATTGAACATTAGTGTAAATGCCAGAAACCGATGGATCCAGATTTTTTGTCAGATCTTATGATTTAAACATTTCAGAAAATGCACACAGACACCTGTTCACTCTCAGAATAGTTGGATTTAGTAATTCATTTTTTCCAGGGCTGAAACTGACCTTTAAGGCACTGATATCCTGACATGATCCAAGTGTCTCTGAAGTTTCCTCCAATGAGGTGTGAAGCTGGACCTTGATCTCTTGATCTTCACCTCTTGCTGTGCGCTGAAATTCTTGAGATTGGCTGCTGCTCTGCTGAACGATGACCTTAACCAGATCTCTCTGTATTTCCTAGAGAGTTGAAAGGACAGTATTTGTTATACCAAATATTTTAAATGACCACACTTAAAATAAAATGATAAATGCAAGTTTATCCCTAGATGTAAATAGAATTACCAGTGTTGTATCTTCCAGTGGCACACACTCTGTGGCATAGATGGGTTTAGTCTCTGTCTGGGTCCGATTACCATCAGTAACATTTACTGCCTCTGTGTTGGGTGACTTTGGACTCATTTTATTTACTTGATCACTTGTATCCATTTCTGTGTTTACAGACTGATCTACAGATTCAGACACTTCCATCAATTCACTGGCATCACTTGCTTTTAACATGGTGATTTGGGATGTTATTCCTGGCTTTGCTGGTACCGATTCAGTCAACTTGGTTTCTGGGCCTTCATTCTGCTTTTCCTCAGCTGTATTTGCAACATCAGGCTTTGTAAATTCTTTAAAGAGTTGGGATGTTGGTGCAGGTAAAGAACTTGTCTCTCCAGTAACTGCTCTGCTGTCTATACCAGGCATTTTGGAAAAGCCGGAAGTCTCCTGTAAGCAAACAAATGCTGTTCTTCAGAATTTTGTAAATGTAAAATATTATGCAATTTTAAACCAGCTAATAATAAATGTTTCTTGAGTAGCAGATGGATCCAGAATTTTTTTTTTTTTTTTTAAGATCTTAAGGTGATGCAGACATGTCAGAAAATGCACACAGAATTTTGTTCACTCTCAGGGTAGTTCACTGGATTTAGTATTGTTTTTTCAGGGCTGAAACTGACCTCTAAAGCACTGATATCCTGACATGATCCAAGTGTCTCTGAAGTTTCCTCCAAAGAGGTGAGAAGCTGGACCTTGATCTCTTGATCTTCTCCTCTAGCCGTGTGCTGAAATTCTTGCGACTGGCTGCTGCTCTGCTGAACGACGGCCTCAATCAGATCTCTCTGTATTTTCTAATGAGTTGGAAGGGTAGTATTTAGTCATACAAAATATTGTAAATATACCATACTTGAAATGAGCGTTCAAGATTTCACATAGAATTACCAGTGTTGTATCTTCCTGTGGCACACATTCTGTACGCTGGGAGGAGAGCATAAGAGGAGCTGTGGTGTCGATGGGTTTAGTCTCTGTCTGTGTCTGGTCACCATCAGTAACATTTACTGCTTCTGTGATGGGTGACTTTGAACTTATTTTCTTCACTTGATCACTTGTACCTCTTTCTATGTTTACAGATACTTCATCCTGATCTACAGATTCAGACTCTTCAATCAATTCACTGGCATTGTTTGCTTTTAAAAAGGTGATTTCTGAACCTATTCCTGGCTTTGCTTGTACTGCTTTAGTCAACTTGGTTTCTGTGAAATCATTTTGCTTTTTCTCAGTTGTATCTGCACTGTCAGGCTTTGTAAGTTCTTTTAAGTGCTGGGATGTTGGTGCAGGTAGGAAAATTTTCTCTTCAGTAACTGGTCTGCTGTCAATACCAGGCATTTTGGAAAAACCAGATGGCTTCTGTAAGCAACTTCCAGTGTCAGAGTCCTGTATTACATGCTTGACTGCAGGAAAATCAACTACTTCTTCAGGTGATGATTTCTAAAGATGAAAACAAAGCAGTAAGCCATTAACAGCTGTGCAGTGATTTCACCGTGGTTAAAGGAAGTATTTATGTATCCAAAACCAAATCACATTTTTTTTAGGACTGTCAAACAATTAATCATGATTAATCGGATCCAAAATAAAAGTTGGTGTTTATATAATAAATGCGTGAGTACTTGAGTATATTAATAATGTATATATAAATACATACATGTACATGTATATATTATAATAATATGTGTCTATATATATTTATATGTATTAGGGCTGGGTAAAAAATATCGATTCTCCGATTTGAATCGATCTTCAGTTTAACGCAACGATATCCGAATCGATTCTTAATGCACGTGCTTCACGTAAGAGGATATGAATATTCCCCTCTCGTCCTGAAGGTGTCACTAGTGTTCCTGCTGAGAGAGTTTTCTCAACTGCTGGTGATCTAATCACAGCGCAAAGGAGCTGCCTTAGATCAGATCAGAACATGTTGATCAGCTGCTTTTTTTTGCAGAAAAATCTGGTTATCAAAAATGATAAGGCTGTAGTTAAGAACTGTTAGTTTTATGGACAGTTAGAATGTTTTGTATACGCAGACAAGGGCTTTATAATGGGCCTGTTTTGAACGTTTTGAATTTAGAAAAATGTTTTATTTCTTAAACATGTTTGAAGTTCTTAATAGATTTCACTGTTGCACATTTACAGTCTTTTTTTTACAGCAATGTGCATTTTGCAGTTTGTTTACATGGTGTACAATGGATGCACATATTTATGACTTCTTGTTACAGTGTTCATTTAAAATATAAGTTGTTTAAAATAAACAACTGTGTGCACCCTATTATTAATGTAGATGTGTATTTCAGTAATAAACTTAAGTAGGAGAGTTTCAGTTACCAGCATTTCTATCAAAATATGGATCCCATGTCTGCAAAACTAACATTTTAAATGAAATATTGATAGCTAATCGATATCGAATCGAATCGAATCGAAATCGGAATCGAATTGAATCGAAACCATAAAAATAAGAATCGAATCGAATCGCCGAATTGGTCACAATACCCAGCCCTAATATGTATATTTAATTCTATATACATATAAACTCTTTATAGTTACATATAACATTTTGTATCAAATATATACATGTAAGGGTGTGTATTTTTTATATACATAATAAATTTAGACAGTACTCACACATATATTATGTAAACACAAACTTTTATTTTGGATGCGATTAATCGTGATTAATCATTTGACAGCCCTATTTTTTTAATATAAATTGAATAAATAAACAGAATAAATTGATCAAAATTGACAGTAGATCTTTACCTTAGTGACACGCTCTGTTACAGCAGAGGCATCTTCTGTCTTAAAATCTTCATCCTCTATTGTCGTCAAATCTGGGTCCTGGCAGAGAAAAAGGAAAAATGATTAGATTAAATGATTAGAGATGAAAAAATAATTAAAAATGATTTGAGATCATGGCCCAGTACATTTGAAGAATAGACTCCCTAAAGACAAAAGAAGGAAGCAGCAGTTACTGAAAGAAGAAGTGGAGTTATATTCGGCATTGTGCAATGAGTGCAGCCTTAGTCCTCAGAAAGGAAAAGCAAAAGATCTCATTTGCAAAGCTGACTGAATGTAAAACCTAAACAACAAGAAAATTGAAATCATACAATTCCAGGATTAACAAAAGCATCAATGACCAATTCCTGCGAAATCAAAGAGAAAATAGACCTTCGATCTAAAAAAGACAGAAAGAAAACGGACAACCATAGGAAAGAGGTCCAGAGTGTGCAAGAGTTCAGAGGGTTTGGCCAAGAGCTACATCAAGCCTGGGAGATAAATTGAAGGTTTTACCTCTGGAACACTGCATGTGAGAGTTCCTGAGGATGAAGACCGATTGTCTTCATCGTCCTCCTCACTGTAACGGCCTTCCATGAAAACCTGATGCACCAGGGTTATGCAATAACATATTATTCTTTAGGTTTTTATAGTGACAAAACTAATGAGCTGATTTTGTATTTAGTCCTAAAACTGGCTCATCCTCATCTTAGATGTCTCCTGAGCTGAGTGAGCAAGATTTTGAGGTGTATTTTTGATTGAGTTGACTTACCCTAACATCTTCAGCATTAAGATGTGGCATCGTAAATTCTGTGGTTTGCTCTGAAGGGGGAATCATTTCAGCTGGTTGTCCAATAGAGGCCTGAAAAGAAAATCAGCAAAATAGTTAATACTGCTTCTCTATAAATGGCATATATAACAACCTGTAGCAGATCTATACAGGTGGAGCTGGGGAGGTGGAGGGTTCCAGAGGAACTACTGAATTCTAACCTGACATTTCAATGTAAAGCAGCAAGCTCATTGGCTGCGTATGAAACATGAACCAATCAGCTTGTGCCAAGCTGTGAATATCATCAGTTTGCATTAACGGCCGATCAGTTTGCGCCATCTAAAGTTCCACGACAAAGGCATTTTAATCAAGTTGTAAAACTTGGGCAAACCAAACTCACTGTTCTAAGGTCACATGATTAAGATCATGAGAAAAGCCACTGGAGCGTCTTAACTAGATACTACTGCCTTTGCCAATAAAGCCATGTCTGTAATGATTTACTGCCACACCATATTGAAGTTTTAAAGCACTTTTCAAGCACAATCAAAAAATTCAAGGTTCCCACACATCCCTTTTTCTGAGTTGACTTTAAATGCAGGGATTTTCTCCTCCTCTCATTCCCACAGACATGAAAGGGAAGAGGAGAGGTCACGCGCCAGTCATGGTCACTAAAACACTACAAAATTTACTGCACTTTCAGAAGATTATCTAATATTGTGTGTTCTAACGAGAACTAACTAGACCAAAGGTCATTTGAAATATTGCATTATAAATCTCTTAAATGTAAATGGACACCTAAAAAAACAAACTATTAATCAAGATGGTTTCAAAGCTTGATATTTGTTTGTTTATTAAAGAGATGCCTGCGCTGAAACTGGAAAGCTGTCTTTCGTTATGACAACCATAATAATTGTAAAAGTTAAATCTATCACCCAATAATGCCATTTCAAGCATTGGCCTGCAATGTGACATTACATATTTAATTTAAAAATAGATAAATATGTTAATATAAATCTTGTATAACTATTGTTTATGAAGTTTTGTGTCTCATATTAATAGAGCCCTATAAAATAAGTTTAAAAATTTCCACCTTTTTTTTTTTTTTTCCAAATTATGCTTACTTTTTTTTAAGTTCTGGATTCCTTTTGAATTATTCTAGACCCTTTTTTAAAGGTTTAATTAAAATATTATTCAAAAAAAGCACTTTTTATTAATTAAAATCATGAAACATCCATTCAAATTTATATATCATTTTTTAAAATATTTTTTAATAATAATAATTTTATTAGTAAATAAAATGCACCATTCATTCACACAGGACTTTAAATAGTATTTATAGACATTATTGCATATTGCATTTGATTTATTTATTCTGTGACATTCCACATTATACAGTAAATTATACAGTACATTTATAAAATGACTGAATTTCTGTGATTCTGTCCGCATTTTCCACATTGAGGAAATCATAGGGCCCTATATTAATATAAGACTAGAATTTTACTTAAAAAAAAAAAAAAAAAAAAAAAAAAAAGACTCACACCACAGGAATAAGTAATCTGAAAATAGTATTTTTAAGTGAAATTAAATAAAATGGTAACCAGTTATGAAAGCTACATGCATTTTATATGTTTTTAATTATAAAATGACTCTCTGCACCTTTAAAACATACATGTTATCTTCCTTTGCACTTTTAAGTTGTAAAAATGTGGTATTTGTAAAATACCCTAAACTATTTAAAGCTGCTTTTGCTAACCTAAATATCCTAATCTTGGTAAACACAAGCAAATTTTTAGAGCGACAGACCCTTAACGCTTTGCTCCGCTCCACACTGAGCTGCTGTAGCTCCTGAATTGGCTGCAGGAGTTCTTGAGCCCAATGGAAGGCTGTGAGAGTTTGTTCTGCCCCAGCAGGAAGCCCCAGGCCTGGCCTGCAGCTTTCAATCTCATCAATGGTCCTCTTCATGGACTGAACATTATCCAGAATGACCTGGTACAGAAGACAGAAGGGATATGAAGTACTGTGAATGTTTACAGTCCAAACAGAGGATAGTGAGACATGTACAATACCTGTATGTTCTCCAGATGTTCCTCAGGAGAAATGTTCTCTGTGTCAGTGGTTGAAAGGATTGTTCTGATCTTAGCTATATTGTTCTCCATAGTCTTCACCTCTGTTTCAATGGCATCCATCTCCTAAACGAGTTATAAGTGAATTCCAATTAAAATACAGGCAACATAATTAAAACATTTCATCACCGTATTATATACACTAGTAAGCAATTCTAAGTCTCACAAAAACCCTTCAAATTATGTATAAACTGCTAGGGGTGTCAATTTAATAGTGAATTTTGTTTTTCGCTATATTACGATACCAGTTTTTTAGTTATTTTGATTTGCAGTTGCTAATTGCTCAAAAGTTGTGATAAATTAACACTTTAGCAGAACAAGTGATTTTAACAATAAGTTTGTTTCTTGAACAGCAAATCAGCATATCTGAATGATTTCTGAAGGATCAGGGACAGAGAAGACTGGAGTAATGATGCTGAAAATTCAGATTTGCCATCATTGGAATGAATGACATTTTATTTAAATATTATTAAAAAAATATATATTATATATTATTAAATTTAAATATTACCGTTTTATTGTTTCACAAAAACAATATAAAATAATATATCAAAAATATTATTTCACAATACTTTGTTTAAATAAATGCAGCCTTGTTGAGCATAAGAGACTTGTTTTAGAAACATAATAAAAAAAGGCTTACCAACCCCAAATGTTCGAACGGTAGTGCACATTTTGAGTAAATATAAACAGAAAAAACTAAAATATTTGAATATCTGTTGAAATATAAAATATTTGTAAAATACTTGATTTTTGAAAGTCTTTTTAAACATTTGGTTTTACTAAAAAACTCTATACAAAAAGTCAAGCATCATTTAATTAATTTTAATTTATTTATTAGTGCAATTAATTCTGCTCACAAAAATGTTTTCCCAGTTGAGAAGTACTTAAAGGCTATGCACACAATATTGTTCTAATTTAATAAAATGATTGTGTTAATACAGTATATGTGGCCCTGGATCACAATTTTTCGAAACTAAGCTTTCATTAATGTATGATTTGCTAGGACAATATTTTAACTAATTGAATATCTGGAAACTGAGGGTAAAAAAAAAATCTAAATAATAAGAAAATCACCTTTAAAGTTGTTCAAATGATGTTCTTAGCAATGCATATTCCTAATCAAAAAATACGTTTTTATATATTTACCGTAGGAAATGTACAAAATATCTTCATGCAACCTGATCTTTACTTAATATCCTAATGATTTTTAGCTTAAAAGAAAAATTGATAATTTCGACCCATACAATGTATTTTTGGCTATTGCTACAAATATACCCATGCTACTTAAGATTTAAGGTTTTATGGTCCAGGGTCACACGTTTAATATAAATGGACTATGTCCAATAGGTTTTTCCACTGGAACTGGTACAACTAAAAAATTTAAACAGTATGTTTAGAATATAACAGTAGTTCTTACAGCTGCTAAGTGCTGAAGGTGGGAGAGAGGGTCCAGAACGCTTTGCTGCATGAGTGAGATGTTTTGCATACACAGTTGGAGAAGTTGTTGTTGAGGACTGGTGTCAAACACTGGAGTGATCTCCTGCAGGGCAGGCAGGAAGTCCTCCAGAGATGCCCTGTATCCCTCCGATTCATCCAGCATCATCTACAGACACATCACAAGAGTTGAAATAAAGTAAAGTCCACTCTAAGTAAAGGTATGCTTCACTAGAAATGACCTGCAAAATTTTTTTTGTGAGGTTTTGACCTGACCTTGAGAGAGTTAGCATGGCAGTGGATGCATTTCGCAGTGGTGTAGGTTCTGGGAGCGATCAGCCAGGACTGAGCCTCTCTCAACCAGCAGCTGGAGCTATTGACTATACCATCATATTCCTGCAGACAGGCAGGGATCTGATAGGACCAAAATATAAAGACATTATCAGCTAAGGTTTGTTATTATGTGATGGCCTATGTTGTAAAATCATGATTATTAGGGATGCACTGAAAAGAAAGTTATTGGCCGAAGAGGAACAAAACATGGTTTTTCGTATTTTTCCCCTATGTACTTTGCCTATTTGTTTTTTCACCATTGCATTAGTTAAATAGCCAATAGTTGCTTTTTACAGTTTTGTCTTGCTTTTCAAAGAAAAAAAATCAAATTACAAAACAACAATTTAAAAATATTTATTTAACACGAAACAATTTTAATATTCTAGTAGACATTATAGCCTACCAACAAAGCACAATTTAATTAAAATTAATAAGTTAGTAAAATAATATTCTTTGGCCATTTTTAAGACCCCCTTTTTTGAATCAGGCATGTGGTTTTTTTTTGGGTTTTTTTGCTGAGCAAAGGAGAATGTTATAATAAATTTATTAATAGAGCTGTTGTAATGATTGTTATCAATATTTTTGTCTTAGTTTTTTTATTTTATTTTATTTATTTACAGAACAACAGTAAAATCACAATACTAACATTTATGAACATTGACTTATTTTGGCAGAAACCCGCAAGACCTCATTACTACTTTTTGCTGACAGCAGCAGATTTATGAATAATTATCATCACAGATTTTCCTCGTGCTTTGGACTTTTAACCCTGGCTAACAAGCTTGTGCAGTGCTGTCAGAATAAATACAGTTTGTGCATGTATAAGACAACAAAGTTCTGTAGTTTATTTACTAATGGTTTAAGGCCATTTCGCGAATTTCAGTCATCATACAGTAACCAGCAACAACCACCCCTTTATCTTCTCATCGAAGACATGCGATGCAGTACTAAACAGTCTCTCGCTGTTGGTGCTTTTGCATTTTTCTCTGACAGTTTCAAATGCTTCCACACTGCCGAAATGTTTGCTGCATTAGTGCGTGCCTCTATCTGATTGGGTTACGTCATTGTTCGGTACAATTTATTCAGCATTTTCGCTTATTCGGCCAAACACCGAAAGAGCTTTTTTAGCCCGATTAATTTCGGCATTCGGTGCATCCCTAATGATTATGCGTAACATCTGACTTTGCTGATGAGGGCGGTCCTCTGCTCGGCCTGTTTGGCTGTGGTCTGGTAGAGCTGCAGAGGCTCTGTGACCCGGTCCATAAAGATGTGTGCTCTGTCAGGCTTTTGCTCAGCCAAATCTTGCACCTCAGCCTCCAGCTCAGCTATCCGAGTGTGCCACTGGTCCAGCTCATCCCATATACGCTGCACACACAGGGACAGATGCACATTAGACTTCAGTAGACATCATATTTAATAGGATACTAATTAAAAAATGTGAAAGCTAGAAGAACAGTTCATTCAATGTCATAAAGACTTAAAGGGACTCAAAAATGAAATTCTGTCATTAATTACTCACCCTCATGTTGTTCCAAACCCGTAAGACCTTCATTCATCTTCGAAACATAAATTAAGATATTTTTGATGAAATGCGAGAGCTTTCTGACCCTGCACCGCAATGCAACTGACCCATTCAAGGCCTAGAAAGGTAGTAAGGACATGGTTAAAATAGTCCATGTGACAGCAGTGGTTCAACTAGGAAAAATACTTTGTGCGCAAAGAAAACAAAAATAACGACTTTATTCAACAATTTCATCTCTTCCATGCCAGTCTTTGACGCTGGTTCACAAGAGCACCATGACGCATGCATGTAGTTTGCAACAGAGAGGATGACTTGGAATTTTTTTGCCCAGCCTTACTTATTTGAACCAGATTATACAGACAATGAATTTAAAGAGTTGGACGTTTTACGTCAAAATGATGGCTCCTGCGCTAACAGCACCACACGTAAGCGTCGTGATACTCTCGTGAACCCACAGCGGAAATTGTTGAATAAAAGTCATTTAGTTTTATTTGCACATTAAAACATTTTTTGTAGCTTCATAAAATTACAGTTGAACCACTGATGTCACATGGACTATTTTAATGATGTCCTTACTACCTTTCTTGGGTGTGTCAGTTGTGTTGCTGTCTAAGCAGGGTCAGAAAGCTCACAGATTTCATCAGAAATATCTTAATTTGTGTTCTGAAGATGAACGAAGGTCTTACAGGTTTGTAACGACATGAGGGAGAGTAATTAATTACAGAATTTTCAGTTTTGGGTGAACTACATCTTTAAGAATTTTTATTATAGAAATAATTTTATCATACATTGTAAAAGCATTTAGCAAAATTAACAGAATGTGTTAAAAATGTGAAAGACTGGATGACCAATAATTTTCTACTATTAAATTCAGATAAGACCGAGATATTACTTATTGGACCAAAAAACAGTACACAGAATCTCTTAAACTGCAATTTGCAACTAGACGGATGCACTGTTATTTCCTCTACAGTCAAAAATCTGGGTGTTATATTAGACAGCAACCTGTCTTTTGAAAATCATATTACAAAAACAGCATTCTTCCATCTTAGAAACATTGCCAAGCTACGGAACATGTTACCTGTTTCTGATGCAGAAAAGTTAGTTCATGCATTCATGACGTCTAGACTGGACTATTGTAATGCACTACTAGGTGGTTGTCCTGCTTCTTCAATAAATAAGCTACAGGTGTCCAAAATGCAGCTGCTAGACTCCTTACCAGGTCAAGAAAATATGATCATATTACCCCAATTTTACGGTCTCTACACTGGCTACCTATTAGGTTCCGTATCACTTACAAAATATTACTTCTGACATATAAGGCCCTTAATGGTTTAGCTCCTGCACACCTAACTAGTCTCCTTCCACGCTACAATCCCTCACGCTCCCTAAGGAGCAAAACTCTCGACTTTTAGTAGTACCTAGGATAGCAAAGTCCACTAAAGGAGGGAGAGCCTTTTCACATTTGGGTCCAAAAATCTGGAATAGCCTTCCTGATAACGTTCGGGGTTCAGACACACTCTGTATGTTTAAATCTAGATTAATGACTCATCTCTTTAGCCAAGCATTCACATAATGTATCTCATAACGTTGTACTTCAGTTACATCTGATCAAATGCACATCAACATTTTTCAGCTTGGGCAAAACACATAATTTTTGCTTGGTTGGAACAGCAGCTACGATAATTATTTCTCTATTTGTTTCTCTGTTTCTGCCACGGGATTTCCATCCCGTGGTAACTAGGAATTACACAAGATTCAGACTGGATTCAGAAGAAGAGATGATGCCAACCCCTCAGAGGACCGCCGATGATGCCAGCCTTGAAACAACATACAGCACTACACAATTTTTCTACAAGTTTGATTGCAACACATAATCATTACTATTAGTGTTCATCATCTGTTTTTGATTACACCATTACTTTTTTTTTATATTTATACCATATGTACATCGACTTAACATACAGTAGTCACCACTAATAAGCTACTAAATATATTGTAGTAGCCTACATTTTTTGTACAGCTGCTTTGCAACAATTTGTATTGTGAAAAGCGCTATACAAATAAACTTGACTTGAATTGAATTAAAAGCAATTTTAAACATTTTAAAAGTAAAACAGTGAAAATCACTTGACATATTGTGCATTTGTTCACAAGTGTTCACATTCTCTCTCTCTATACACATGCCTCATATTTCCTGAATATAAATTGTTTCTTTTTTATAATCTGAAACATGCTGAGACTTATTATTATATTAAGTGACTTACATAATGCAAAAAACATCATGCATCAATTAAAACGAGCAAACCGCACAAGTTTGGATTTGTGCCGAATGAGAGAAGCAAGTGAGCCAAGTTCAAGGCTGGAATACACTACACTACACTACAGAAGTTAAAACACTGGGGATCATAAACTTGCCATCCAAATAGTTACAAAAAAAACTAGGAATTACTAATCAACTGAGGATTACACACTACTAGACTTTCAAGTAGTTCCAACCACAGAAACTCACGCAGAAACACATGCCTTGTTTCTAGAATATGTGAATACGAAAATATTTAAATGTTCTAAAATCGGTTTGATATCCTCCGAGATTAAATTTTAAGCCTGTCTTGATAGAAATTGACAAAGATATTTTCAACAGTGTGATTTTTCAATGGAAAGAAGTACCTTTTGTGTACGTTCAGCCTCAGAAAAATTAGGACTTGTTTGCTTCAGCAGGGTCTGCACACTGTTCAAGCCCACTGTCACATCTCTAAGCAGCTCACTCATTTTACAGAGAGGACCACTTCTCTCCATGACCATGCCCAACTGAAAAAAAAAGTGTCCCAATTGTTTTAACTATAATTTAAATTACCACACAACACACATACACTGAAACTATACGTGGCATATTAAACATATATGTGACCCTGGACCACAAAACCAGTCATAAGGTTAAATTTGACAAAACTGAGATTTATACATCATATGAAAGCTCAGTAAATAAGCTTTCTATTGATGTATTGTTTGTTAGGATAGGATAATTTTTGGCTGAGATACATCTATTTGAAATCAGAAATCTGAGGATGCAAAAAAATCTAAAAGACTGAGAAAATCACCTTTAAAGTTGTCCAAATTAGGTTCTTAACAATGCATATTACAAATCAAATTACATTTTGATATGTTTACAGAAGGAATTTTACAAAAAATCTTCATGGAACATGAACTTTACTTAATTTCTTAAAGATTTTTGGCATAAAAGAAAAATCTAAAATTTTGACCCATGCAATGTATTTTTGGCTATTGCTAAAAATATACCCCAGCGACTTAAGACTGGTTTTGTGGTACAGGGTCACATATTTTAAAACAGATTTGCAAACAACTGTTTCTTTTTTTGTAGAATTGCATAATATCTAGCTACAACAAACATGCACAGTAATAATATTCCTATATGTGACCCTGGACCACAAAACCAGTCAGGTATATTTGTAGCAATATCTAAAAATTCATTTTCTTTTATGCCAAAAATCTTTAGGATATTAAGTAAAGATCATGTTGAAACACGAAACATGAAACCATTTAGTAAATTTCCCACCATAAATATATCAAAACGTAATTTTTGATGAGTAATATGCATTGCTAAGAACTTCCTTTGGACAACTTTAGGCGATTTTCTCAATATTTAGATATTTTTTGCACCCTCAGATTCCAGATTTTCAAATCGTTGCATCTATTGCAGCCAAATATTGTCCTACTCTAACAAACCATGCATCAATGGAAAGCTTATTTATTCAGATGACAGAAATCTCAGTTTCAAAAAATGGACCCTTATGACTGGTTTTGTGGTCACATATAGACAGTATGTAACTATAAAGATAAATAAAGTAAATACTTTGTCCTTAGCCTCCTGCATGGAGACGTTGAGCTCATTCTGTAAGACTTGAATCTCTGAAGGTACACAGCTCCATTTCTTCTGCACTCTGTCTATGACATCCTGTAGTTGAGCCTTCTGTGAAACCAATTCCACTTTGACTTCCTACAGTGCGATACAACACAATGAACACCACATCCACACCAAGGACTGCAGAAACAGACACCCTGCCTGTCAAACACAGGCACCAACCTGTAAGTGTTGAGCAGCTGACTCAGACTGTAAAACCGTCAAAAGAGAAAGAACATTCTGCTGAATGGCACTCAGCTCCTCCTGCACACGACCCAACTCCTGGATCTCAAAAAGCACCTCCCGACGGATGTTATTGCTCTGATCTCTGAGACTACACATAAAAAAAATATAGATTTTGAACATTTTCAGATACTCAACATACAGTGAGGGAAAAACTTATTTGATCCCCTGCTGATTTTAAATGTATGCACACTGACAAAGAAATAATCAGTCCATTATTTTAATAGTAGGTGTATTTGAACTGTGAGAATGAACAACATCAAAAAAATCTAGAAAACAAATTAAAAAAAAAGTTATAAATTGATCTGCATTTTAATGAGTGAAATAAGTATTTGATCCCCTATCAATCAGCAAGGTTTCTGGCTCCCAGGTGTCTTTTATAAAGGTAACGCTCTAATCTCGGCTTGTTACAAGTATAAAAGACACCTGTTCACAGAAGCAAAAAATCAATCAGATTCCAAACACTACACCATGGCAAAGACAGAAGAGCTGTCCAAGGATGTCAGGGACAAGATTGTAGACCTACACAAGGCTGGAATGGGCTACAAGATCATCGCCAAGCAGCTTGGTGAGATGATGACTACAGTTGGTGCGATTATTCACAAATGGAAGAAACGCATAATAACTGTCAATCTCCCTCGGTCTGGGGCTCCATGCGAGATCTCACCTTGTGGAGTTTCAATGATCATGAGAACGGTGAGGAATCAGCCTAAAACTACACGGGAGGATCTTGTCAATGATCTCAAGGCAGCTGGGACTATAGTGACCGAGAAAACAATTGGTAACACTCTACACCGTGAAGGACTGAAATCCTGCAGCGCCTGTAAGGTCCCCGTTTGAGAAAACTCATGTCCCATCTGAAGTTTGCCAGTAAACATCTGAATGATTCAGAAGACAACTGGGTGGAAGTGTTGTGGTCAGATGAGACCAAAATCGAGCTATTTGGCATCAACTCAACTCACTGCATTTGGTGGAGGAGGAATGCTGCCTATGACCCCAAGAACACCATCCCCACGTCAAACATGTAGGTGGAAACATTTTGCTTTGGGAATGTTTTACTACTAAGGGGACAGGACAACTGCACCGCACCAAAGGGATGATGGACGGGCATTGTACTGTCAAATCTTGAGTGAGAACCTCCTTCTCTCAGCCAGGGCATTGAAAATGGGTCATTGATGGGTATTCCAGCATGACATGGACCTGAAAACACACGGCCAAGGCAACAAAGGACTGGCTCAAGAAGCACATTAAGGTCCTGGAGTGGCCTAGCCAGTCTTCAGACCTTAATCCCATAGAAAATCTGTGGAGGGAGCTGAAGGTTTGAGTTGCCAAAGTCAGCCTTGAAACCTTAATGACTTGGAGAGTATCTGCAAAGAGGAGTGGGACAAAATCCCTCCTGAGATGTGTGCACACCTGGTGGCCAACTACAAGAAATGTCTGACCTCTGTGATTGCCAATAAGTACTAAGTAATGTTTTGCGAAGGAGTCAAATACTTATTTCACTCATTACAATGCAAAGCAATTTATAACATTTTTGAAATGCATTTTTGATTTTTTGTTGTTATTATGTGTCTCACTGTTCAAATAAACCTACCATTAAAATAACAGACTGATCATTTCTTTGTCAGTGGGCAAATGTACAAAATCAGCAGGGGATCAAATAATTTGCTCCTCACTGCAAATGTTTGTGCTGGTGTGGGCAAGTCATACCTTCTGCAGCGACCCTGTAGAGACTGCAAGTCCTGACAGATTTGAGGAGACACTTTCAGCTGCTGCAAATTTGAGACCCCGAGCAATCGTGTCACATGGTGTTGCAGAGATGCCAAAGTGTGATGCTCCTGTTCAATCCCATCTTGAAGACGCTCAGTGAGGCTCAGAACACCCTGAAGATCCACTAGGGATCCCGTCACCGTAGATGAGTCTGGAAGATCATTCTGCAGTCTGTCAAGACCTTCCTTTGATTTATTCAGCTGCACAGCAAAAACAATCATGAAAAGAAATGAGTTAACACACAGCTTAATCAGTTTATATTGAAATTCGAACAAGCTGAAAACTTACACGTATTACTAAATCTCTCCATTCTGCTTCTTTATGAGACATGCTGGCATTGAGTGATTCTACTCTGCACTGCAGCACTGCCCAAGACCTCCACAGTTGTCCTAGCATCAGATCCAAAGGTGCTTTGCAGCGTAGACCTGGGCAACCTTCCCTCAATTCCTCCAGCCTTTTACCAAGGTTTTTTAGCTCTGTCTGGAGCCCCTGCAGATTAAGACAATTTCAGTGCATATTAATCTAGCATCTTGCATTGTTATGAGATGAAAAGTGGTACAAGGAACCATGAAAAACAGATTTTCAGAAGTCACAAGCAAGTTTTCATTGTTTCCGCAAATCATCTTAAGAACTCCATAGGCATCAAAACATGCATGATAAACAAATGCTGTTAATTACTCACCCTCATGTCGTTCCAAACCCTCAAGAACTTTGTTCATCTTGGGAACACAAATTAAGATATTTTTGATGAAATCCGAGAATTTTCTGACCCGGCAGAGACAATAACGCAACTACCACGTTCAAGGCCCAGAAAGGTATTAAGAACGAAGAACGAAGGTCTTATGGGTTTGGATCGACATGATGATGAGTGATTAAATGACAGAATTTTCATTTTTGGGTGAACTATCTCTTTACTGGCATATAATGACCACAAACCTTTACTTTCAGCTGCTGATCTTGACAGGCTTCAAAATCGGCTGGTTTCTGACTCAAGTATTTTGAGATTTGAGAATCAACATTTTTGAGAAGTTGGCTCACTTCTTCATGGTGACTCATGTGCACAATTTGGTCTTTCATGGATCTAAATTGGAGCAGAAAGATCAAACCATTAGACGCAGCTAAATAAAACTGCATTTAGTACATTTCATTTAACCAAATAGATGTATTCCATTTAGACTAATTGCTTCAGAGCTTGTTTTCTGATGAAAATGTTTCCACCGTATGCGGCACCATTTAAAGAGCTTTCTGAGAATATTATTAAATCGTTCTGAAACTATTTTTCCCCACTAGTTTTACAATTCTAAAATGATTTTTCAATTTGATATGAAAATGTCAACAACAATCAGTATTGATGAATGCAACAATCTGAATCATAGGTCAAGGTTGTTAAGTTTTTAGAGAAAAACAATCCATAACGTACTTCATAGAGTATGACTAACCTCTGTAAGGCCTCAAGTCTGAGCTGAGCCTGAGCTTCTAATTTGGCATCTTGTACTAGAAGGTGACTCAAAACCTTGATATGGAGCTGCTCGGTTAGAGGGATGGAGAGGCATGTCTGCTGGGGAACAGAAGCACCAACTTCAGACAAGCGAGCCTGGAAACCCTCAACCAGAGTGGTGAATATCTGCTGAATATAGCGATGCTCCTCTTTGTAGCCTTTGAAGCCATCAGAGGGGATCATGAGATTGGAGCCAATCTGCTGAAAAAAGCTCTCTGCAAGCTGAACAGCCCAGCGGTAATGTTTCAGTGCCTCACGAGCTTGAAGCAGTTTGTCCTGGACAACAAAACACAAACTGTTTAAAAACTTGATAAACAACATTAATAGCTTGCTAAAAACTAGAAATGGGTCAACATACAGTTTTCCAAATGATCGTGATGTTCATTTGAACAATCCCAATATCAAGTCTTAAAACTGTATTGCCGTTTATCTCTTTTAAAGAGACCCCAGGGTATTAAGACTTGTACAACAGGCTTAAATGAACATAAAATGTATCTTACTGAAATATGTACTAAAAAAAAAAAAGAAAGATTTACATTATTTAAAAAAATAATTCCACATTGTTTGATACATATTTTGGACTATGAGGGACGCCATTATTTCGATAATGTGAAATGGTTGCACTCTGTGAGCTACTGGTGCTACCGGTTGCTATTTTTAGTGTAACAAAACTCGGAAAATAAAATACTGATATGATGCGTCTGACACTTGTGCGGCTTTTGGTTGTTAATTTTTAGCCGAAGGGCAACAAGAGAAGCAATGTAAGACTGCTTTCCAAGCGATAAGAAGAGGAGAAAAGAATGGGATACTTGTGGATGAATAAAACTTTCTAAAGACCCGTGTCTTTGTCCTCTCCACTTTAGCCCTGATGTCAATGAGGCCTTTAGTAGACCACAGCTACTGAAAGAGCTTACAAATGGCAGAGACGAGAAACGCCAGATGCCATCCTGGCAGGATGTAAACATGCCAACACTTGTCATGACGCCAGTCACTGAAGGAGTTTCTTAGCATGGATTTCATTCGATATCTGGGGTTCACAGTTTAGAATCTTGTAAAGAATAAAATGATGGTTTGGCATTTGGTTTAGTTTTTTTACAGACGCTAGGACACATTTGTCAATACTTAGGTCACTTTTGCATAACTCTTCACACAATTCTCCTAACCGACTTTCAGTTTGGCAAAGCAGTTCATTTCACATTTAAAATGCACTACAACTACCAAATCACTTTATTCAGGTTTCAAATAAACTCATTCTTCCAGAACACTAGCAAAGGTTGACAGCCACAATTGACAAAACAATGACCTAAAAAACACTAACAACATGTAGCATTACACAGTGTTTTCTTGTGTAAAACAAGGACACATCTCTGTTTATAATTGCAATATATATTGTTTATAACTGCAATATATGTTCCTGGAATGAATCAGACATGATGCAGAATTCGTCAATATTTTATGTATTTTTTTTTTGCACTAAGTAATTCCAAAATACAATAATTTGTATACACACCATCCACTGATACAGATACAATAGTAACGCTAATCTACTCGCATTTTTAGATTTGAAATATGTGTCAATAAAATATTGCTGTTGAATTTTGCTGTCTTATTCAGTTTTGCATTATGTTATTGTTTTGAACATAAGTTTAACAGTTTTGAAAACAGGATATAAGCACGTGCAAAATGTCCTGTACGTACAAAGATTTTTGGCAGTTGTTGTGTCTGAGTGAGAAAAGAATTCATGAAATTTGAGAGATGTAGTCATTTAATGCATTTTGTGCCAAAACAATGATATTTGATCCTCAGTTTAGCCCACATAGATTTCTGTTGTGCTCACTGTGTGAAGAGTTTTGCAAAAGTGACTTAAGTATTGAGAAATGTGTCTTAGCGTCTGTAAAAAATTGTAAGTCTATGCTTATATCCATCACTACCAGTAAGCACTTTCAGTAACAGGTAGTGCCAGTAGCTTATTGAGTGAAACTATTTCACATCATCGAAATAATGGCACACCCCACATTCCAAAACGTATAAAATGATGTGGATATTTTAAAGACCGTGATACTTCCATGGGTTTTCAAAAGTAGAATTCTAGTGGTGCTAGTTTATTTGAACATGCATAGACACATGGAGCTTACCATATGCATGCCGCAATCATTAAGAGTTCTCTGGCCAAGATCAATGGTCATCTGGTAGCGTTCAGCATTTACTCCTTTCCTGCAGTGCTCCAACATTCGCAGAACAGACTCAATGGTCTGGATTCGCATCCAGTGCATTCGCAGCTCTGCATCAATGGTCTTATTATCTGGTTCCAAGCAGATGGTCTCCTTCAGCTGCTGCCTCACACTGTTGAAGAGCTCAGTGAGTGGACTAAGGTCTGCAGGACTGCCGAGTCGCTCTGCCAAAGAGCACTCAAGAGTTTTAGTCTCATTTTTTACCGTGAGCTCCCAAGATGCGAGCTGCTCAGTGACCAAACGGATTTTCTGCCTTTCTGCAGTCATCTGGGATGGATAGAGGTCCTTTGAAATGGCCTCAAGGTGGTCAGCGGCCTCTTGACATGTCATTCTCACCAGAGGCAGCTCCACAAGGACAGCTTGACAAAAGCCAAGCCTAACGTCATCTCCTACACTCAAGTCTATAATTTGCGACAAGCTCTTCTTCACCACCTCTCTAGAGTTCTCCATGTACTGCTTTAAAATTAGGTAGTCCTTCTGCTCCTTGGCTTGCAACTCCAGCAGATGTATTCTCCGCTGTAGGTCTAGTACAGAATTGAGCATCTCTTTCCTCCGAGAATCTGGACAGTGTTGAATTTCCGGTACCTTGCACAGGAGCTCCATCAGGATGTGCTTGACAGGTTCAAGAGCAGTGAGCGAGTCCCTTGTTACAGGATACTTCTGCCTTGTGACATCAGCACTCATCTGTCTCAAGCTCCTCAGAATGACGTTCTGTTCCTCAGCAGAAGATTCCTGAGCATGAAGGAGTTCCTCAAGCACCCAGTGCAAGGCCCACTTACGGTTCACAACCCTAGAGACCTCTTCTTGTAAGGCTGTTAGCCTGCTGACAAGCTGAAAGCTTTCGGGTACACTCAGACCATGATTCACATTTTTGATTTCCTCTAACAGGGTCTCCAAGTTATTTGCTTGTCTCTCAGCTTCCTTCAAAGCCTCTGTGCATAACTGAAGCTGAACCCTCAATTCTGGGATGGTAGTTTTAGGTTCAGAAGCCACTGTTTTACCAGACTCTTTTTCTAAGACTGAGGTCAACCAAGAACTGCTGTCAGTGATCTGCTTCCACAGTCTCTCTCGAATATGAAACATTCTGTTCATTTCTCCAACAGCACATTCGGTCTTCTCTGTAATCTTAACGTACAAATCCTCTAGGGAATCGAGAATAGGAATCATGGAGTCCTCCTCATCAAGTCCTGTAACTTCCTCTCTTAGCTCTTTCAAAACAGAGGCCAACTGAAACCTCTTTAGAGATGTTTCAGACTGCAGTTTCTTCATGTAGTTGACCTGGTGACTTGCCTCATCTGGAAACAGAGACAACCTCCTGCTCTTGCTGACTTTGCTTTCCATTTGTTTAGCCCATATAACATAGTCCCTGATAATCCTCATGACTGGTGAACAACCACTGCCATTCGAAGTCTGAGCACTAAGTTTCTCCTGAGTAAGAGCAAGCTGAGAATTCAGGCCCTGCATTGCGACTTCCACATCTCTGAGCTCTTTCTTCCCTAGTGGACTTGAGGAAAGTTCCTGAGAGATCTCAAGAAGGTACAGGTACCACTCAGTAAATACTGCAAGGTCTGCAATTCTAACAGTCTCCTGTAGCACACTTTGGCAGTCCATTTGTCCTTGAGAGGGATGCAGAAGAGACAGTGACTTCTCCAGAAGCTCCAGTTCATGATGCAGATCCCCTGCTTCTTGCAAGAGTGCAGATACTTCTGCTGTGCAGATGTTAGCACACCACAGACTGCTGGAAGCAACCTGCTCTACAGTTTGCCATCCTTCCTGTAAAGCCCTAAAAGGTTCGATGCAGGCCACGGGTCCCTCTGCCTCACCTAGATGGGCTGAAATCTGAAAGCATGTCTGTAGGAGCTCCTCTAGTATGCCTCTCTTCTTCTGCATGTTCTTCAGGAATGCATTCAGCTTGTCCACTTGCAAGGTGCTGCTGTCAATGCAATCCCTTCAAAAATGTAAGAACAATGTGGTTACTTTTCAATATTGTACAACATCTACCAATACAGACAACAGTACAAGCAATGGACACCCCCACTCATTCTTAATTGTCCCCACAAGGACGAGGATTTTGGATATCGTTATCTTTGTGTGGACATTTTGTCATCATATTGTAGGGTATACCTTAATACACACATACATGCAAAAAATGTCAAAGATGCTCACTGCGTCAGTGTGCTGAACTCAGCCTCCAGGTTGTGTAGAGTATACGTTAAAACCTGTTTTTGCTGGTGGTACTGTGTGACCTGCTGGAGCTCTGCTTTTTTTAACTCCACCATGTTTGAGGTATCCAGCAATATTGTGTTCCATCTGCTCTCTACGCTTTGCTCAAGCTCTGTAGAGGGTCCTGCACTGGATTCATGTTGAGACAGTTTAGCCACTTGCTCCAACACATGTTGCCGGCAGATCTATGACACACATACAGATACACATACAGAGTTGAGGTCAAAAGTTTACATCCCCTTTCAGAATCAGTAAAATATTAATTATTTTACCAAAATAAGATGGATCATACAAAATGCATGTTATTGTTTATTTAGTACTGACTTTAAGATATTTCACAAAGAATGTTTACATGTAGTCCACAAAAGAAACTAGTACAGTAGTTGAATTTGCTGTTCTTCAGAAAAATCCTTCAGGTTCCACGATTTTTTTGGTTTTCCAGCATTCTCTTGTATTTGAATCCTTTCCAACAATGACTGTATGATTTTGAGATCCATCTTTTCACACTGAGGACAACTGATATATGCAACTATTACAGAAGGTTCAAACGCTCACTGATGCTTCAGAAGGAAAAACCATGCATTAAGAGCAGGGGGTGAAAACTTTTGAACAGAATGGAGATGTGTACATTTTTCTTATTTTGCCTAAATATCTTTTTTTTTTATATACTCCCCTTCAGAGGCTACAGAAGATAGTTACATGTTTCCCAAAAGACAAAGTAAGTTAAATTTACCCTGATCTTCAAATTCAAAATGTTTCACTCCCCCAGCTCTAAATGCATGTTTTTTCCCTTTGGAGCATCAGTGAGCATCTGTGAAAGATGCATCTCAAAATCATACATCATTGTTGGAAAGTGTTCAAATACACAAAGAATTTGTGGGACCTCTAGGATTTTTCTGAAGAACAGCAGATAGTTTAACTGTTCAGGACAAACAAGAGACTCATGAACAACTATCACAAAAAAAAAAAAAAAAAAAAAACAGCTGTGAATGAATCAGGTCAATCTGATCAATCACACAGTATTAAGAATCAAAGAAATGTAAACTTTTGAACAGGGTCATTTTAATAAATTCAACTATTATTTTCTATTGTGGACTATATGTAAACGTGAAAAATGTTATTTGGGTCAGTACTAAATAAACAATAACATGCATTTTGTATAATCCCTCTTGTTTTGGTAAAATAATTAACATTTAGCAGATTCTGACTTTTGACGTTTCAAGTCATAACGTTTACTGTCATTTAAAATGGTTATGGTTAGAAAGTTTCACTCAGGTACATGATACATGCACGTAATTTAATTTCAGAACGTTTTAGTATTTGGTTTGTCCCTTCTACATTAATTATAGGAGACCTTGAGAGCTGCATTACACTGCAAAAAATGCTTTTCTAGCTTAGATTTTGTCTTGTTTCCAGCCAAAATATCTACAAACGCTTAAATCAAGAAGGATTTTCTAGACGAGTAAAAATCTTGTTTTCAGAAAAAAAAAAAAGTCAAAATTAAGTGCATTTTTGCTTTAAACAAGCAAAATAATCTGCCAATGGGGTAAGAAAAATAATCTTGTTTTCTGTTTGAAATTAGTTTTTTTTTTCTTACCCCATTGGCAGATTATTTTGCTCGTTCTAAGCAAAAACTCACTTAATTTTGACTTGTTTTTTCTGAAAACAAGAAATGTTTTTGGACTTGTCTAGAAAATCCTTCTTGATTTAAGAATTTATAGATATTTTGGCTGGAAACAAGACAAAAAAATCTAAGCTAGAAAAGCATTTTTGCAGTGAAACTCCAGAGTTTATGTAAAACCTGATAATGTAGACCAGCATGACTTGAGATGATCTAAAGATCAACTTGAGCTCCAATGGAAGCAAAGTTCGATGTTTAGTAATTAGATATCTCCTGTTTTTAAAAAATAGTAGATGGGATGTTCATGACTAGCACTGACATCATCCACTGTCAACAGCTGTTCACAGCTGGAGGTTTTGGAGAAACCAGTCCAATGAGGTAATGTACTATACCTCTGCTTCTTCCAGTTGATGAGTCATATGTGCAATGCTGAGTTGGGCCGGTCGGTACCGACATCTGAAAATCCACAGGACAGTCCATGCCAGACCGCTCTCAGACTCCAAGAATGATGAGTTCTGAAGCCAGGAATCTTTCCCTCGTTTAAATTCCTAGAAGAAAAAATGGAAACTTATAGTAAAAATTCTAAAACAGACAGAAGGAAAATAGTACAGTAAAAAGCAGAACATAGCACAGGAAATTCCTCCATCCTGTGCAATTTCCTTTCAGAAGTCTAGAGGGAATATATGGTCTTCAAGTCAAAGACTGACAAAAAATTTGATCAACAGATAACTGTCAGTTATATTTGAGAGCAAAACTAAATCTGGGTTTATACTTGATACAGAAATGCAAACTGTATTTTTTCTGTTAAAAGCCCACATGTTTAATTCACAGAAGCTTATTGAGTAATTCTTAAACAATTAAAGATCAAAATCATAATGCATACCTCAGAACCGTGATGGCTTATCAGAAGTGGCTGAACATTTGTGAAGGTGTTCAGTAAAGTGGACCACACATGTGTCCTGGTAGGCTGTTCCGCATGCATCATTCTATCCTCACCGATTGCTGCTGATCTTCTGTTTTTGGACGCTTTTTTCTCAGCAGATGAATCTGAATTGGCTCTGTGCATTTCTTCATCCTACAATAAGCAAAAGTGTCATAGTTTATATTTCAATTAAAAATTCCACTGAGATATTGCTTGCACCTGTTTCAGAGCTCGTTTAAATGTGAAAACAGCTCTGCTTTTGACTCGTTTGAGAACAAGGAATGCTGCCCCGTTGGGAATTGAGTCTTCCCTTTAAAAGGCGTGGTGTGTGCCTTCAGGCCTAAAACAACCTCAGGAGGCAGTACTGCAGAAAGGAGCGCTAACAAAATGTAGTTGGTATAACTAAACTTAATGAAGTTCTTGCTCACAGAACTAATACTACATAATCTGATATCGAAGCCAATGGATAAGTTCAACAATATACGGTTACCATTTTAAAGGTTCTATGAAAATCTATTAGAATGGCAACACATGGAATGATACAGCAATGATGCCTATGGGAAATAACAAAAAAATATTGAAATAAAATAAATTAAATGTTAAAAAATATCTCATGCATTTAAAATCTGATGCATTCATGAAATGATCCAGAAATAAATAATGCCTATGGGGAATAAATAAAATAAATATTTTTTCAAAATAAAATTCAATATGCATTCAAAATCTCATGCATTATATAAAATATGCATCCATGGAATGATACAGGAATGATGCCTATGGGGAATAAATAAAAAAAATATATATATATTTTATTCAAATAATAAAATTAAAAAAAAAAGCAAGGAAACAACATTCACATTTGAAGTAAATGCTTTACATGCACATAAAAATGGTCAATGCCAGTCTTTCGCACAGCTTGGAATAATTACGACTCATTTAGATGATCAAAGTTCTTTCAGATCTATTTTTTGAAACCGTAGGCATCCTACATCACCCACAAAAGGAGGAAATGAATCTAATTGTCTCAAGTGCAAATGGTGCAAAATGTAAAATGAAAGGCAACAATTTGAGCATGAAAAGAAATACATTTTCTGCCTGTAGCAAATGATTGTAGGTTCACTACCTGTGTGCCATATTACAAATGATGTTCCTTCTCCTAAATCCTAAATAATTTAATACGTTTTAAAAAGGTTTGGAATGACAAAAGATTTTTGTGAGTGATGTCACACGAGACTGTGTATTTTTGAAGAATCTATATCAGGGCTCGCATTTGCAACTAAAAATTACTGCGTGTAGCTCTGAAAAAATATTTAGGAGCATCAGTGTGACTGACCCGATCAGCATATTTGTGTTTGCACTGAGAGGAGCTTTGAAGATTTCTATGAGTTTTTGCAACGTATCACAGATATATCTCATGAATCTTTTCATAAAGTGTAAAGAGAATGTAAATTTTTAAGGGAGATTGTAAATGAGATATTTCATACAACAGTTAAATAAACAAGTAGTTAATATTAAGTGACTTACATTGTCTGACTATAACACTATTGCCTGATTTTGCTCCATTTCATCGTCAAAAGTAGTCTGAAACAAGTCACAACTGAGCCGCTGCGCATCTCAATTTAAACACAGCTGTATTTAATTTATGAATGAACATACGTTTTTACACTAATCTAGTGAGTCACTGATTCAATTTCCCATTCATAAAAACAGTCACTTGCTTTATTCCTGACTGAATCAGCCGCTCGAACGAATCAAATGAATGAATGATTCAGTAATTAAATCAGTGTCTTGCTGCCACCTGCTGGCTGATTTAGTTTCATCTTTAAGGTATCTTTTCAGTTATTCAAATCATTTAATATATCTGTATTCAAACCTTTATATTTAAAACATCAATCTCAACATGAATTTATTGCACTCATGCCACCTAAGCTACTTTTGTGTTCTTCCATGCCACCTCTGTAGTACAAATTAATTTTGATTGGTAACTTATTCTTACTGTACTTGTTCTTATTCTGTTG